>NW_027361697.1:7880000-8115000 GCF_039654945.1 Dendrobates tinctorius
GCAGGCATTGCAGGACCTTAGTTATCCATGGTTACGACCCCTGACATAGTGACAGCTAGTTGCTAGTGGTTGTAACCATGGATACCTAAGGTCCTGCAATGCTTGCACATAAGGAAAGAGACATAGCAAATCAGAAAAACTATACTACATTTCTATTTGGAGGAATTTGGTAATATTCTTATTATTACACCTACTACATATGGGGTAGGTTCTTGGAGATGGGAATACCCCTTTTAAGGTCTGTTTACAAGTGTCCAACTGGGGCACAAAAAGGCCACCCGATCAGCTACTCGCTGGTCATTTAATACCTGGCTGCACAGGCTGACCCGGCTTCAGACGCGCACTGAATGATCAGTATTCGATCGCTCGGTGTGCAGAGGCTGTCTTTATTTTCATCAGGGCAAGTTGTGTTTACAAAGAATAATGTGCCGGCGAGAACGATGATCTTTTCTGCAGCACAAAAGAAAATTTCACCCGATGAAAGAACATTTTTCTATTTTGGCGAGTGATCGGCAGCCTGTTAAGACTGAAAGGTTATCATGATGGAAAGTTCTCGGGACGTGCACCTTTATTCCAGCTTTCTGATAGAGAGCGCCGTAGCTTCTTTATGAGGAAGGTGATGAGGAAGATGATGAGGAATAGCCGAAAGCCACATTACACTATAGCCACCTAACATTGGAGGTTATTAAGGAGTGAAAGTTTGCATGTTCACACTGTGGTCAAGAGACAATGTTGTAATCCTTGAAAAGTAATTAGTAGAGGTAGAGTAATTTGCAATTCCAAAGAGGGTAAAGCCATCCTGAATGTGGATCCCTTTTCACAGGCTCTATAGTAGCAGCAGGGTGCCCACTTAACACTGTATAAGTAACAGTACTAAGTGTCACACTATAGTGTAGGACCCTATACATATTCAACTACAGTCAGCCGAACCCCCCTGATATCAGCAGAATGGGTAACAGTCTAATGTGTATGGGAACCTTCCAGCTCTTCCCCGAGAACGAAAAGATTGGCTAGTGGTAATCAAACATATTTATCCCTTCTCTCCCCCAATGTCATGACATTGGGGGAGAGAAGGATCCCTCATGCATGACAATTGGGGGAGAAGGATCCAACATGCATGACATTGGGGGAGAGAAGGATCCCTCATGCATGACAATGGGGGGAGAAGGATCCAACATGCATGACATTGGGGGAGAGAAGGGTCCAACATGCATGGCATTGAGGGAGAGAAGGTTCCAACATGCATGGCATTGAGGGAGAGAAGGATCCAACATGCATGGCATTGAGGGAGAGAAGGATCCAACATGCATGGCATTGGGGGACAGATGTATCCAACACGCATGACATTGGGGAGAGAAGGGTCCAACATGCATGACATTGCGGAGAGAAGGGTCCAACATGCATGACATTGGCGGAGAGAAGGGTTCAACATGCATGACATTGGCGGAGAGAAGGGTCCAACATGCATGACATTGGGGGAGAGAAGGGTCCAACATGCATGACATTGGGGGAGAGAAGGGTCCAACATGCATGACATTGGGGGAGAGAAGGGTCCAACATGCATGACATTGGGGGAGAGAAGGGTCCAACATGCATGACATTGGGGGAGAGAAGGGTCCAACATGCAAGACATTGGGGGAGAGAAGGATCCAAAATGCAAGACATTGGGGGAGAGAAGGGTCCAACATGCATGACTTTGGGGGAGAGAAGGGTCAAACATGCATGACATTGGGGGAGAGAAGGGTCCAACACGCATGACATTGGGGGAGAGAAGGATCCAACACGCATGACATTGGGGAGAGAAGGGTCCAACATGCATGACATTGGAGAGAGAAGGGTCCAACACGCATGATATTGAGGAGAGAAGGGTCCAACATGCATGACATTGGCAGAGAGAAGGGTCCAACATGCATGACATTGGGGGAGAGAAGGGTCCAACATGCATGACATTGGGGGAGAGAAGGGTCCAACATGCATGACATTGTTGAGAGAAGGGTCCAACATGCATGACATTGGGGGAGAGAAGGATCCAACCTGTTTGATTTCCACCAGCCAATCTTTTAGTTCTCTACAAAGTAAGCGCTGTAAGAGGAGTTTAGCAGCATCTCTCTCATACAGAACATGGGGGCACTCAGCCGATCGTTCCTGTGTACGGTGGAGTCAGAGGAAATGTATTTATTTTACTCGCATATATAGTGTATTTAATTCCATAGCGCTTTACAGACATTATCATCACTGTCCCCAGTGGGGCTCACAATACAAAATCCTTATCTGTATGTGTGGGTGGAAACGAGAGAACCCGGAGTAAACCCATGCAAAAACACGGGGAGAAAATACAAACTCCTTACAGATGTTGTCTTTGGTGAGATTTAAACCCAGGACACCAGCGCTACAACGCAACAGTGCTGACCACTGAGCCACTGTGTCCTAACCACTGAGCCAACGTGCTGCTGATTGAATGAACAATTGTCCAGCAGACTGCTATCTAATGTGCATGGGGGCTGATCATGGCATGTGGCCACTATATCTCTTGGATGAGGGATTTTAATATGCTGAAAAAAGAGAAGGGACTGCACCTCCAAGAATCATACAATGATCTAATGCAATCAGACTGTATGAAGCCCACTGCCACATTACGGCAAGCCTCGTAGTGGGTCCTACCACCCTAAGGGAGCCATGCGCCGACCACCGCCACAGCATCAATACACCAGCAGGGCAGATGGTCCAGGGTCACCAGAGCGTGACACTCCACCAGCACAAAACCACAGCAACAATGGCAGCCACACAGCACCAACACCAAATGAAAGGAGTCCCCATCGCCCCCACGGAGTGGAGCCATGCGCCGACCACTGCCACAGTGGCAATGCATCGGCAGGGCAGACGGCCTGGTGTCTCACAGCACCCATGCTGCAAGACAGAGTCCCCATGACTCCAGACCGCACACCGCCCCACCAGCACAGAACCACAGCAACCATGGCTGCCACACAGCACAAAAAAACAAATGTAAGGAGCAAAGAAACTCACCACCATCAAGCTCTTCAGTGAGAGTAGAAATGGGCTAGACCCATTACTTTGTAGTCTCCTGCTAATTAAAAGCACCTGTGCCAAATGGGAGGAATGCACATCCAAAGAAAAAAAAACGGACCGATCATGCAATATGCCGAAAAAAGGGAAAGGAGAGCACCTCTGTGCTGCATTTCTGCTGTGGTGGTGGTCGGCGCTCGGCTCCGCCCTGTGGGAGTGATGGGGACGCCTTTCATTTGGTGTTGATGCTGTGTGGTGGCCATTGTTGCTGTGGTTTTGTGCTAGTGGAGCGATGCGGTCTGGACATACCGGGCCCTCTGCTCTGTTGATGCATTGCCGCTGTGGTGGTGGTCCGTGCACGACTCTGCTCCGTTTGGGCGGTAGAACCCTCTACGAGGTTTGCGGTGACGTGCCGGAGGGCTTCATACAGTCTGATCAGAATGTTAAACTAAGAACCTCACGTTCAGTTATATAAATTTTTGCCTAGCGGCATTAGATTAACATGATTTTTGGAGGTGCGGTTCATGCTCTTTCTTTTGAGGGATTTTAATCCTATTGAGATTTGTTTTGCGCTTTCTTAGCTTTTTAGTATCGTATTGCTATGTAGCTATTTTATTCTTACTACATCTGTGAGTCAAACGGAAAATAGGGAAACTCCACAAATGACTGTACTATTCTAGGAAAAGCACTGGGCATTTGTGTACACAGCAGTGTTTGGCAAATTCTTGTGTGACACATTTACTAGTGATGAGTACACTGAAAAATAAAGGGGCATTTACACCGGCCACTGATCCTTCAGGTTCTAATGGAAACGACCCATCATTCACGATAATGGTGTAGTGTGGATGGGTTGGGTGTCTGAACAATGTGTCCAAATAACGTTCGTTCATCCCGCATGAAATTGTTTATGTGAGCGAAAAAATTCTTGTTCATCTTTTGGAAATTGTGTAATTTAAATTTGGATTGTTCTCTCGTTTAATGACTAGACCGGAAAAAAGGAGAAGAAATTCGAGTCCTTCAAAGGCACGGCTTTCAGTGATGGGTTGATCATCTTCCCAGGTGATTGTTCCGTAGCGGTTGGAGCACTGGATCGCAATACACGTTCATGACGTATTGTTTATCGTTATTATTGCAAATTCTACTGTTCGTATAAAACCGTGAAATTGATTATCGAACAATTTATCATCACTAATTTGATTACATTTTCTTTGTACAGAATCAATGGAAACGTTTGTACAAAACCTTATGCTTTTCATGTATTCACAATAATGTGTATCACTGGGATTTGAGCAATGAACACAAATACACGTCAGCTTATCTGTGTGTGAACACTGCACGGCGTAACTAACGCTATTCATCCATTTGCAATCCTCATCCTATATCATCACTAGACACATTGTTTCTCATTCATGAGTTGCGATCACATTGTTCATCTTTTAAACAATGATATATCCCCGCAAGCGAGACTTTAATATCGCATATACCAGTGTCCACCAAGCACCTACCGACAATTACATAACTGGAGCTTTGTTGTGGCCTAACAAGCTCTTGGTGATGCTCGGCACACAGGCGCCAATACCTTCCTAGTGAGATATACTGATGACTGACATAGATCACACAAGTGGCTCATTTAGTCTCTTGTTACATGCTGTGCAGATTTCATTGAATATGGGGATAACTCCCTTGAGTTTATGTTTATTGGGTGGTTGGGGGTGACAGCTACGGCCGGCTTAATTTGTAGCCAATCGGACAGATAATCAATGAATGATAATTGGGGTTGTCACCAATTAAACTAACCAAGGGGTTGCAGGGTCCTCCATCATTCTGATCCAAGTGGGCGCCCACTGATCATACATTGATGGCCGTCTTCCACTAGGAGTTCTGAATTAATAGAGGGGACACCCCATTCAGGACACTCATCTATGACCGAAGAGCATCTGTCACTCTTGAGGACGTGATTTGGAATACTGTGTAGTTCTTCAGTTTCCCTTTGGTAGAGCCATAGAGAAACTCAACATCCATTACCAAATTCCTCAACCAAAGAAAAAGAAATTGAAAATAGTCAATTTTGCCCAACGTAGTTTGTGAACGAATTCTACAGACACGGACTTCTCGTCTTGATTGCCGTTGAGCTAATGCGTTAAGCCAGTGTTCCCCAACTCCAGCCCTCAAGAGCCACCAACAGGTCATGTTTTCAGGATTTCATTAGTATTGCACAGGTGATGGAATTATTGCCTGTGCAGGTACTGCAATTATCACCTAGGCCAGGGGTCCTCAAACTTTTTAAACAGGGGGCCAGATCACGGTCCCTCGGACCACTGGAGGGCCGTTATAGTTTAAAAAAAATTAGGACCAAATTCATATGCACACTGCACATATCTTATTTAGAAATAATAAAACAAAATAGGAACAAATACAATATTAAAAATGAAGAAGTAGTTAAATCATCAAACTTATACCGATTTTTTGGGGGTTCTTCGAATATCCTACACTTCGAGTCAATTTTTTCTCTTTCTTGATATCATTGTTTCCTAGGGATTCAAAATTGCTATTAGTAAAATACCAACATATATACAGCGCTACAAAAACAATATACCAGCAATAAAATTGCCCACACAGAGACATACAGACTGCAATGCCCATCAATGCGGCCTGATCAGCGCCCATCAATGCGGCCTGATCAGCGCCCATCAATGCGGCCTGATCAGCGCCCATCAATGCGGCCTGATCAGCGCCCAGCGATGCGGCCTGATCAGCGCCCAGCGATGCGGCCTGATCAGCGCCCATCGATGCGGCCTGATCAGCGCCCATCGATGCGGCCTGATCAGTGCACATCGATGCAGCCTCACCAGTGCCCATATTGGTGGAACACTTTTACCACAGGCTCAGACTAGTGTGGTGCAAGAATCCCCAATAGGCAGCATTGGTCCCGAAAAGGCAGGTAAATGTTCCCAATAAGCAGCACAGGTCCCCAATAGGTAGCACAGGTCCCCAATAGGCAGGTAAATGTCCCCAATAGGCAGGAAAATGTGCTCAATATGCAGCACAGTACCCCAAAAGGCAGCACAGTTCCCCAATAGGCAGTACAGTCCCCAATAGGCAGAACAGTCCCCAATAGGCAGGTAAATGTCCCCAATAGGTAGCACAGGTCCCCAATAGGCAGCACAGGTCCCCAATAGGCAGATACAGGTCCCCAATAGGCAGCACAGGTCCCCAATAGGCAGGTACAGGTCCTCAATAGGCAGCACAGGTCACCAATAGGCAAGTATAGGTCCCCAATAGGTAGCACAGGTCCCTAATAGGCAGGTAAATGTCCCCAATAGGCAGATACAGGTCCCCAATAGGTAGCACAGGTCCCCAATAGGCAGGTAAATGTCCCCAATAGGCAGGAAAATGTGCTCAATATGCAGCACATTACCCCAAAAGGCAGCACAGTTCCCCAATAGGCAGCACAGTCCCCAATATGTAGCACAGTACCCCAAAAGGCAGGTAAATGTCCCCAATAGGCAGCACAGGTCCCCAATAGGCAGCACAGTCCCCAATAGGCAGGTAAATGTCACCAATAGGTAGCACAGGTCCTCAATAGGCAGCACAGGTCCCCAATAGGCAGATACAGGTCCCCAATAGGCAGCACAGGTCCCCAATAGGCAGGTACAGGTCCTCAATAGGCAGCACAGGTTCCCAATAGGCAAGTACAGGTCCCCAATAGGTAGCACAGGTCCCTAATAGGCAGGTAAATGTCCCCAACAGGTAGCACAGGTCCCCAGTAGGTAGAACAGGTCCCAAATAGGCAGGAACATGTCCCCAATACGTAGCACAGGTCCCCAAAAGGCAGCACAGGTCGCCAATAGGCAGCACAGGTCGCCAATAGGCAGCACAGGTCCCCAATAGGCAGGTACAGGTCCCCAATAGGTAGCACAGGTCCCTAATAGGCAGGTAAATGTCCCCAACAGGTAGCACAGGTCCCCAAAAGGTAGCACAGGTCCCCAAAAGGCAGGTAAATGTCCCCAGTAGGTAGAACAGATCCCAAATAGGCAGGAACATGTCCCCAATACGTAGCACAGGTCCCCAAAAGGTAGCACAGGTCGCCAATAGGCAGCACAGGTCCCCAATAGGCAGGTACAGGTCCCCAATAGGTAGCACAGGTCCCTAATAGGCAGGTAAATGTCCCCAACAGGTAGCACAGGTCCCCAAAAGGTAGCACAGGTCCCCAATAGGCAGGTAAATGTCCCCAGTAGGTAGCACAGGTCCCAAATAGGCAGGAACTTGTCCCCAATACGTAGCACAGGTCCCCAAAAGGTAGCACAGGTCCCCAGTAGGCAGCACAGGTCCCAAATAGGCAGGAACATGTCCCCAATACGTAGCACAGGTCCCCAAAAGGTAGCACAGGTCCCCAGTAGGCAACACAGGTCCCAAATAGGCAGTAACATGTCCCCAATACGTAGCACAGGTCCCCAAAAGGTAGCACAGGTCCCCAGTAGGCAACACAGGTCCCAAATAGGCAGCAACATGTCTCCAATACGTACTGTAACAGGTCCCCAAAAGGTAGCACAGGTCCCCAGTAGGCAGCACAGGTCCCAAATAGGCAGGAACATGTCCCCAATACGTAGCACAGGTCCCCAAAAGGTAGCACAGGTCCCCAGTAGGCAACACAGGTCCCAAATAGGCAGCAACATGTCCCCAATACGTAGCACAGGTCCCCAAAAGGTAGCACAGGTCCCCAGTAGGCAACACAGGTCCCAAATAGGCAGCAACATGTCTCCAATACGTACTGTAACAGGTCCCCAAAAGGTAGCACAGGTCCCCAGTAGGTAGCACAGGTCCCAAATAGGCAGGAACATATCCCCAATACGTAGCACAGGTCCCCAAAAGGTAGCACAGGTCCCCATTATGCAGCACAGGTCCCCAATAGGACCCGGAGTTAAAAAGAAAAACAGTACTCACCTATGTCCCCTGCTGCTCTGAAGAGGCGCCCGCTCATCTCCGTCTTCTTCCAGCACAGGAACAGGCGGCGTGACGTCATCAGGCCGCGCAGGCGGCGTGATGATAATCACGTCGCCTGTGTGGTCTCTGCTGCATACTGAGGGCTGCGCAACGCCTTTCCTCGGCGCCTCGTCCCGCCCGCGATTACAGGGCCCGTCTGCCCTGTAATCAGTGCAGTTTAATGTCGGCCTGGCCAGGGGCCGGATAAAAGTCCTTTGCGGGCCGCATGTGGCTCGCGGGCCGTAGTTTGAGGACCCATGGTCTAGACCTACCGTGTGTGCGGCGTCGCTACTGCGAGCGCCAAGAAGGGCTGCAACTGCAGTGCGGCGTAGGACACTGCCGTTCGACGACAAAGCCAGAAAGCAAGCGCAATGTTGGATGCTAGAGTAGAGGTGCGGTGTGCACAGTGGCCAAAGGCTTGCCACTGACTGGCGCTGACTGCTAAACGAATTCCCTATCCACAAGCGTAATATCAGAGGGAAGGGGTTTTATAATGAGTCAGTCACCAGAGTCATTCATCCGTCACCATTCACGCATAGCAAGTATAGTCTATACTAGCGTATGGCGGAACGGCCATGCGCGCTTTTTATAGCCGTGCGGGACCTTCCAGATCTCCAAGATGGACCAATGAGATCTGGAACAGGACCTGGGCACATGACTCCCGATCTCCAATGGGAGAGCGTCTCGTGAGCATGCCCAGTAGGAGCACAGAGGGACTTAGTCTCTGGAACGGACTGCTGCAAAGTAATCTTCTCTGCAGTAGAAAGACAGCAGGAAACCGCAGAATGTGAGGCTCTGGATTCCTGCAAAGCAGACGCAGAAACCTGACGCCTAACATTGCAAGCTCACAACCTAATGTCCCCTTCCCCAGCATTCTGTAGAATGTCAGCCCGCAAGGCCATCTCCTCTGCACCAGTCTGTCACTGTTAGTGTGTTTACTGTAAGAGATATCTGTATTTTGTATGTAACCCCTCATCTACAGCACCATGGAGCTATATAAATAAATAATATACAGGTGTATATGTCTGTACACAGCCGGTATTCAGGTTTTATGTATATCTCTAGAACCCTGGTACAAATAGACCCAAAGTAAAGAAGAGGACCACTGAAGATATATAATTTTTATTTCAATATAGATAAAAAAAATCACAGTACATAGACTATAAAAAGCAGTGTCTCAAAAAGGAGACGCCACCAGACGACAAAAAATCACCTAATAAATAAAAAATATATTTTATCTAACGCCCATAATGAGCTATAGAGTAATTTGAGAAAGAAAAGAAGGTGAAAAAAATAATCATCATGGATAGTAGGGTAATATTGAAATGATGGCCAGTTCAAAATAGATTTATAAGCACATATGTCAGATATGATGGCTGTCCATCTAAAATAAGGTGCATAGTGCAAATGAATTGATTGCCATATAACAATACCCTATTAAAGATTTCTATTAGTATCCAATGAAGTAACAAGGAGGTGTATGGAACTCTATTTATATCTCAAGATACACAGTAATACTGGTCTGATGTAGCCCTATGGCCTGAACACCAAAAGCATAACAGTGTAGAGGGATATATTCAAGAAAGACCATCAGTGTATATTGTGCATTAGAGAGATAAGGAGCCAAATTCACCTGACAGATTCGTGGTGGCGTCTTCTCACCCCGACGCGCGTTTCTATTTGTACCAGTGTTTTAGATGCTTAACTGATGCGAAGTGCCATTATTTGATTTGGACACCTTTGATAATTTAGGTGTATATATCTGTACACTGCCTGTATACTGGTGTATATATCTCTACACAGCCGGTATATGGGTGTATGTATCTGTACACAGCCGGTATACGGGTGTATGTATCTGTACACAGACGGTATATGGGTGTATATATCTCTACACAGCTGGTATACAGGTGTATAAATCTCTGCACAGCCGGTATACGGGTGAAAATATCTGTACACAGCCGGTATATGCGTGTATATATCTGTACACAGCCGGTATATGGGTGTATATATCTGTACACAGCCGGTATACGGGTGTATATATCTGTACACAGCCGGTATACGGGTGTATATATCTTTACACAGCCGGCATATGGGTGTATATATCTGTACACAGCCGGTATACGGGTGCATATATCTGTACACAGCCGGTATACGGGTGCATATATCTGCACACAGCCCGTATACGGGTGCATATATCTGCACACAGCCGGTACACGGGTGCATATATCTGCACACAGCCGGCATACGGGTGCATATATCTGCACACAGCCGGCATACGGGTGCATATATCTGCACACAGCCGGCATACGGGTGCATATATCTGCACACAGCCGGCATACGGGTGCATATACAGTGCCTACAAGTAGTATTCAACCCCCTGCAGATTTAGCAGGTTTGATAAGATGCAAATAAGTTAGAGCCTTCAAACTTCACACAAGAGCAGGATTTATTAACAGATGCATAAATCTTACAAACCAAAAAGTTATGTTGCTCAGTTAAATTTTAATAAATTTTAAACATAAAAGTGTGGGTCAATTATTATTCAACCCCTAGGTTTAATATTTTGTGGAATAACCCGTTTGCAATTACAGCTAATAATCGTCTTTTATAAGACCTGATCAGGCCGGCACAGGTCTCTGGAGTTATCTTGGCCCACTCCTCCATGCAGATCTTCTCCAAGTTATCTAGGTTCTTTGGGTGTCTCATGTGGACTTTAATCTTGAGCTCCTTCCACAAGTTTTCAATTGGGTTAAGGTCAGGAGACTGACTAGGCCACTGCAACACCTTGATTTTTTCCCTCTTGAACCAGGCCTTGGTTTTCTTGGCTGTGTGCTTTGGATCGTTGTCTTGTTGGAAGATGAAATGACGACCCATCTTAAGATCCTTGATGGAGGAGCGGAGGTTCTTGGCCAAAATCTCCAGGTAGGCCGTGCTATCCATCTTCCCATGGATGCGGACCAGATGGCCAGGCCCCTTGGCTGAGAAACAGCCCCACAGCATGATGCTGCCACCACCATGCTTGACTGTAGGGATGGTATTCTTGGGGTCGTATGCAGTGCCATCCAGTCTCCAAATGTCACGTGTGTGGTTGGCACCAAAGATCTCGATCTTGGTCTCATCAGACCAGAGAACCTTGAACCAGTCTGTCTCAGAGTCCTCCAAGTGATCATGAGCAAACTGTAGACGAGCCTTGACATGACGCTTTGAAAGTAAAGGTACATTACGGGCTCGTCTGGAACGGAGACCATTGCGGTGGAGTACGTTACTTATGGTATTGACTGAAACCAATGTCCCCACTGCCATGAGATCTTCCCGGAGCTCCTTCCTTGTTGTCCTTGGGTTAGCCTTGACTCTTCGGACAAGCCTGGCCTCGGCACGGAAGGAAACTTTCAAAGGCTGTCCAGGCCGTGGAAGGCTAACAGTAGTTCCATAAGCCTTCCACTTCCGGATGATGCTCCCACTAGTGGAGACAGGTAGGCCCAACTCCTTGGAAAGGGTTTTGTACCCCTTGCCAGCCTTGTGACCCTCCACGATCTTGTCTCTGATGGCCTTGGAATGCTCCTTTGTCTTTCCCATGTTGAACATGTATGAGTGCTGTTCACAAGTTTGGGGAGGGTCTTAAATAGTCAGAAAAGGCTGGAAAAAGAGATAATTAATCCAAACATGTGAAGCTCATTGTTCTTTGTGCCTGAAATACTTCTTAATACATTAGGGGAACCAAACAGAATTCTGGTGGTTTGAGGGGTTGAATAATAAATGACCCTCTGAATAAACTTTTCACAATTTAAAAAAAAATTAAACAAAGAAATAACATTCTTTTTTGCTGCAGTGCATTTCACACTTCCAGGCTGATCTACAGTCCAAATGTCACAATGCCAAGTTAATTCCGAATGTGTAAACCTGCTAAATCTGCAGGGGGTTGAATACTACTTGTAGGCATTGTATCTGCACACAGCTGGCATACGGGTGCATATATCTGTACACAGCCGGTATACGGGTGCATATATCTGTACACAGCCGGTATACGGGTGCATATATCTGTACACAGCCGGTATACGGGTGCATATATCTGTACACAGCCGGCATACGGGTGCATATATCTGTACACAGCCGGTATACGGGAGCATATATCTGTACACAGCCGGCATACGGGTGCATATATCTGTACACAGCCGGTATACGGGAGCATATATCTGTACACAGCCGGTATACGGGTGCATATATCTGTACACAGCCGGTATACGGGAGCATATATCTGTACACAGCCGGCATACGGGTGCATATATCTGTACACAGCCGGCATACGGGTGCATATATCTGTACACAGCCGGTATACGGGTGCATATATCTGTACACAGCCGGTATACGGGAGCATATATCTGTACACAGCCGGCATACGGGTGCATATATCTGTACACAGCCGGTATACGGGAGCATATATCTGTAAAAACCAGGGGAAGAATCTTGAGGAGATCATTTGCATATTCCCAGTGCCTTCTGGGATAAGTGAAGAGTCTCCGCGAGCTCAACGATCACTGGGTTTTGGCGGTTGCAGCTGAAAAGAGGAAATCGGAAAAACCGCGCGCCTATCGGCGCGCAAAATTTGGCTCATCTTTCATCGTTTTTAAGAAATCTCAAGATGGAAGAGGCCAGGAGCCATTTGGTGAGCTGCATTTCTTGCTACATGTTCACAGATTTACCAGTGGAAAAGCCAAACTTCACATGCCACAAATGCAAGCTTGTGTCCCTGTTGGAGGAAAAGTTGCAAAATCTCGAAGAGAGGTTAGCTACGTTGAAGATCATTAAGGAAGGTGAAGAGTTCTTGGACAGAGCAGAATTATCTCTTCATGTTACAGAAAGAGAAGAAATTTGAAGTGCACCTGAAGAAACAGAGGAATGGAGACATGTGACCCAGAGAAGCAGGAGGATCAGGAGGCAGTCAGCACCCATACTGCTCAGAAACCAGTACCAGGCTCTCACGCAGGAAGACGATGAAGAAATACATCAGGATAAGACTTTGCCAACAAACAGCAACCTTGTACGCCCTCAGAGTCCTCCTGGATGGAGAAAGAAAAATGTTGTGAAGAAGAAACGGAGAGTGGTGGTCATGGGGGATTCCCTGCTGAGAGGAACAGAGGCCGCTATCTGCAGACCGGATATAACTACAAGAGAAATGTGCTGTCTTCCAGGTGCAAAAATTAAAGATGTGTCTGACAGGATATCAGGACTCTTCAGACCTACAGATGACTACCCATTCCTGCTACTACATGTGGGGACAAATGACACCGCAAGAAACGACCTGGAAATCATCTGCAGAGACTTTGAAGACTTAGGCAAGAAAGTGAAAGAACTGGGAGCGCAGGTGGTCTTCTCTTCCATCCTCCCAGTGGATGGCCATGGAACAAGGAGGTGGAATAAGATTCTGCAGGTGAACAACTGGCTACGTCGATGGTGCCGTCAGCAACGATTTGGATTTCTGGATCACGGAGTGAACTACTTATACGATGGACTACTTGCTAGAGATGGGGTGCACCTTACGAAGACTGGAAAGCATGTATTTGGAAGTCGCCTTGCTACACTTGTAAGGAGAGCTTTAAACTAGAACAACATGGGAAGGGAAGCAAAAGACCAGAAAAAGCCATACACCTGACAAATGCTATTGAGAACTCTGCTATTAGAAGTGGAAAGGAAGAACAAAGACGAAAGAATCTAATTAATAAAAATATTGGAGAAAGAGAAACCAATCACAAACTAAAATGTTTCTATACTAATGCACAAAGCATGGGCAACAAACAAGGAGAATTGGAACTACTAACACAGGAAAAGAAATATGATGTCATTGGAATCACTGAAACTTGGTGGGACAATACACATGATTGGAATACAAGACTAGAAGGATACAACTTATTTGCAAGAAACAGACTTGATAAACGAGGAGGGGGTGTCGCATTGTATGTTAGAAACGCGTATATCTGCACAGAGATTGAAGCTTCAGAGACTGGGAGTTCTGTGGAAACTGTTTGGGTAAGAATACAAGGACAGAACAATGGAAAGGACACCATTGTAGGCATTTACTACAGGCCGCCTGTGCAAGCCGAATATATAGATGAACTCTTTATGCATCAGATGGCCAAGTTCTCCAAAAAATATGACATAGTTGTCATGGGAGATTTCAACTATCCAGACATTTGTTGGGAATCTCTCTCAGGCAAAACTAACAGGTCAAGGAAATTCTTATCCTCTCTTGCTGACAACTTTATCTTCCAAAAGGTAAGGGAGAAAACAAGGGGAACTGCTACCTTGGATCTAATCCTTATAAACAGGGAGGAAATGGTTGAGGAGGTAAAAGTGGCTGGGACCCTAGGAGGTAGCGACCATGCTATTTTAGAATTTTGGATTACTAGAGGTGGAAGACCTGTGAAGACTCAGACGTCAAGGTTAGATTTCAGAAAGGCAGATTTTAAGGGATTCAGAAAGAGAATTGGAGGGATCCAATGGCTGGATATCCTTAAAGACAAAAATGTCCAGGAAGGATGGGAAATCTTGAAAAATGAAATTCTCAAAGCACAGTTGTTAACAATTCCGAAAAGAGGGAAGAATAGGAAGCATTTAAGGAAACCAGGATGGATGAACACAGAACTTAAGCACATGCTAAAAAGGAAGGAAAAAATGTTTATAAAATGGAAAGAGGGAGGCATATCTAAAGAAGAATATAATGCTGTCTGCAGAACCTGCAGGGCACGAATCAGATTATCTAAAGCTGAAAATGAACTGAGGCTTGCAAGAGATGTCAAAAGCAATAATAAAGGATTTTGGGGATATGTCAAAAGTAAAACAAAAGTCAAAGATGCTATAGGATTTTTACAGGATGAAAATGATGAAATGGTAAGACAGGATGTTGAGAAGGCTGAACTTTTAAATTCCTATTTTGCATCTGTTTTCTCTCAGAAAGGAAATGCAACATCAACTGTTATTCACTGTCCTATTAAGGGAATAGAAGAATCCAGGATATCTATAAACAGAAAGATAGTGAGGAAACACTTAGCTAACCTAAATGAATTCAAGTCTCCAGGTCCAGATGAATTACACCCCAGAGTACTGAAGGAGATAGCAGAAGAAATTTTTGAACCCCTCTCCATAATCTCTGAAAATTCTTGGAGAACAGGAGAAGTGCCAGAAGACTGGAGAAGAGCAAATGTTGTTCCTATCTTCAAAAAGGGGAAGAAGGTGGACCCAGGCAACTATAGGCCGGTGAGTCTGACTTCTATACCAGGAAAGATCTTTGAACAAATTATTAAACAACATGTATGTCAATACCTGGATAAGAATGAAGTGATTAAACAGAGTCAGCATGGGTTTCTAACTAATAAGTCATGTCAGACTAACTTAATTTCCTTCTATGACGGTATCACTGATTGGGTGGATCAAGGAAATGCTGTAGATATAGTATATCTTGACTTCAGCAAAGCATTTGACAAAGTCTCTCATACAATCCTTATTGAAAAAATGACTAAGTATGGAATGGACAAGGCAACTGTTAGGTGGATTCATAACTGGCTTAGTGATCGGACCCAAAGAGTGGTCGTAAATGGCTGCACATCCAGTTGGAAGAATGTCTCAAGTGGGGTACCACAGGGCTCTGTCCTGGGCCCTGTATTGTTCAACATCTTTATCAACGATTTAGATGAAGGAATTGAGGGTAAACTGATTAAATTTGCTGATGACACAAAGCTAGGAGGGATAGCTAATACTAGAGAAGAGAGAGAGAGGATTCAAAAAGATTTAAATAAACTGGAGAAGTGGGCAGCAACTAACAGAATGGTTTTTAACAGGGAGAAATGCAAAGTACTACATCTGGGCAATAAAAATGAAAAAAGCATATATAGAATGGGAGGAATAGGGCTAAGTGACAGCACATGTGAAAAAGACTTGGGTATACTAATAGATCACAGACTGAATATGAGTCAACAGTGTGATGCAGCAGCAAAAAAGGCAAATGCAATTCTAGGATGTATTAACAGAAGCATACAGTCTAGATCACGTGAAGTCATTATTTCCCTCTATTCCTCTTTGGTCAGACCTCATCTGGAATATTGTGTCCAGTTTTGGGCACCACATTTTAAAAAAGACATCAACAAACTGGAGCAAGTTCAGAAAAGAGCGACCAGAATGGTGACCGGTCTGCAAACCCTGTCTTATGAGGAAAGGTTGCAGGATTTGGGAATGTTTAGTTTGCAAAAGAGAAGACTGAGAGGAGACTTAATAGCTGTCTACAAATATCTAAAGGGCTGTCACATTGTAGAAGGATCAACTTTATTCTCATTTGCACAAGGAAAGACTAGAAGCAATGGGATGAAACTGAATGGGAAGAGACACAGATTAGATATTAGAAAAAACTTTTTGACAGTTAGAGTGATCAATGAGTGGAACAGGCTGCCACGAGAAGTGGTGAGTTCTCCTTCAATGGAAGTCTTCAAACAGAGGCTGGACAGACATCTGACTGGGATGATTTAGCGAATCCTGCTTTGAGCAGGGGGTTGGACCAGATGGCCCAGGAGGTCCCTTCCAACTCTACGATTCTATGATTCTATGTACACAGCCGGTATACGGGTGCATATATCTGTACACAGCCGGTATACGGGAGCATATATCTGTACACAGCCGGCATACGGGTGCATATATCTGTACACAGCCGGTATACGGGAGCATATATCTGTACACAGCCGGTATACGGGTGCATATATCTGTACACAGCTGGTATACGGGTGCATATATCTGTACACAGCCGGTATACGGGAGCATATATCTGTACACAGCCGGTATACGGGTGCATATATCTGTACACAGCCGGTATACGGGTGCATATATCTGTACACAGCCGGTATACGGGTGCATATATCTGTACACAGCCGGTATACGGGTGCATATATCTGTACACAGCCGGTATACGGGTGCATATATCTGTACACAGCCGGTATACGGGAGCATATATCTGTACACAGCCGGCATACGGGTGCATATATCTGTACACAGCCGGTATACGGGAGCATATATCTGTACACAGCCGGTATACGGGTGCATATATCTGTACACAGCCGGTATACGGGAGCATATATCTGTACACAGCCGGTATACGGGTGCATATATCTGTACACAGCCGGTATACGGGAGCATATATCTGTACACAGTCGGTATACGGGTGCATATATCTGTACACAGCCGGTATACGGGAGCATATATCTGTACACAGCCGGCATACGGGTGCATATATCTGTACACAGCCGGTATACGGGAGCATATATCTGTACACAGCCGGTATACGGGTGCATATATCTGTACACAGCCGGTATACGGGAGCATATATCTGTACACAGCCGGCATACGGGTGCATATATCTGTACACAGCCGGTATACGGGAGCATATATCTGTACACAGCCGGTATACGGGTGCATATATCTGTACACAGCCGGTATACGGGAGCATATATCTGTACACAGCCGGTATACGGGAGCATATATCTGTACACAGCCGGCATACGGGTGCATATATCTGTACACAGCCGGTATACGGGTGCATATATCTGTACACAGCCGGCATACGGGTGCATATATCTGTACACAGCCGGCATACGGGAGCATATATCTGTACACAGCCGGCATACGGGTGCATATATCTGTACACAGCCGGTATACGGGAGCATATATCTGTACACAGCCGGTATACGGGTGCATATATCTGTACACAGCCGGTATACGGGAGCATATATCTGTACACAGCCGGTATACGGGTGCATATATCTGTACACAGCCGGTATACGGGTGCATATATCTGTACACAGCCGGTATACGGGTGCATATATCTGTACACAGCCGGCATACGGGTGCATATATCTGTACACAGCCGGTATACGGGTGCATATATCTGTACACAGCCGGTATACGGGAGCATATATCTGTACACAGCCGGTATACGAGAGCATATATCTGTACACAGCCGGTATACGGGAGCATATATCTGTACACAGCCGGTATACGGGAGCATATATCTGTACACAGCCGGTATACGGGAGCATATATCTGTACACAGCCGGTATACGGGTGCATATATCTGTACACAGCCGGATACGGGTGCATATATCTGTACACAGCCGGCATACGGGTGCATATATCTGTACACAGCCGGCATACGGGTGCATATATCTGTACACAGCCGGCATACGGGTGCATATATCTGTACACAGCCGGTATACGGGTGCATATATCTGTACACAGCCGGTATACGGGAGCATATATCTGTACACAGCCGGTATACGGGAGCATATATCTGTACACAGCCGGTATACGGGTGCATATATCTGTACACAGCCGGTATACGGGTGCATATATCTGTACACAGCCGGTATACGGGTGCATATATCTGTACACAGCCGGTATACGGGAGCATATATCTGTACACAGTCGGTATACGGGTGCATATATCTGTACACAGCCGGTATACGGGAGCATATATCTGTACACAGCCGGTATACGGGTGCATATATCTGTACACAGCCGGGATACGGGTGCATATATCTGTACACAGCCGGTATACGGGAGCATATATCTGTACACAGCCGGTATACGGGAGCATATATCTGTACACAGCCGGTATACGGGTGCATATATCTGTACACAGCCGGTATACGGGAGCATATATCTGTACACAGCCGGTATACGGGTGCATATATCTGTACACAGCCGGTATACGGGTGCATATATCTGTACACAGCCGGGATACGGGTGCATATATCTGTACACAGCCGGTATACGGGTGCATATATCTGTACACAGCCGGTATACGGGTGCATATATCTGTACACAGCCGGTATACGGGAGCATATATCTGTACACAGCCGGTATACGGGTGCATATATCTGTACACAGCCGGTATACGGGTGCATATATCTGTACACAGCCGGTATACGGGTGCAAATATCTGTACACAGCCGGTATACGGGTGCATATATCTGTACACAGCCGGCATACGGGTGCATATATCTGTACACAGCCGGCATACGGGAGCATATATCTGTACACAGCCGGCATACGGGTGCATATATCTGTACACAGCCGGTATACGGGTGCATATATCTGTACACAGCCGGTATACGGGAGCATATATCTGTACACAGCCGGTATACGGGTGCATATATCTGTACACAGCCGGTATACGGGTGCATATATCTGTACACAGCCGGTATACGGGTGCAAATATCTGTACACAGCCGGTATACGGGTGCATATATCTGTACACAGCCGGTATACGGGTGCATATATCTGTACACAGCCGGTATACGGGAGCATATATCTGTACACAGCCGGTATACGGGTGCATATATCTGTACACAGCCGGTATACGGGTGCATATATCTGTACACAGCCGGTATACGGGTGCATATATCTGTACACAGCCGGTATACGGGTGCATATATCTGTACACAGCCGGTATACGGGTGCATATATCTGTACACAGCCGGTATACGGGTGCATATATCTGTACACAGCCGGGATACGGGTGCATATATCTGTACACAGCCGGTATACGGGTGCATATATCTGTACACAGCCGGTATACGGGTGCATATATCTGTACACAGCCGGTATACGGGAGCATATATCTGTACACAGCCGGTATACGGGTGCATATATCTGTACACAGCCGGTATACGGGTGCATATATCTGTACACAGCCGGTATACGGGTGCAAATATCTGTACACAGCCGGTATACGGGTGCATATATCTGTACACAGCCGGTATACGGGTGCATATATCTGTACACAGCCGGTATACGGGAGCATATATCTGTACACAGCCGGCATACGGGTGCATATATCTGTACACAGCCGGTATACGGGTGCATATATCTGTACACAGCCGGTATACGGGAGCATATATCTGTACACAGCCGGTATACGGGTGCATATATCTGTACACAGCCGGTATACGGGTGCATATATCTGTACACAGCCGGTATACGGGTGCAAATATCTGTACACAGCCGGTATACGGGTGCATATATCTGTACACAGCCGGTATACGGGTGCATATATCTGTACACAGCCGGTATACGGGAGCATATATCTGTACACAGCCGGTATACGGGTGCATATATCTGTACACAGCCGGTATACGGGTGCATATATCTGTACACAGCCGGTATACGGGAGCATATATCTGTACACAGCCGGTATACGGGTGCATATATCTGTACACAGCCGGTATACGGGTGCATATATCTGTACACAGCCGGTATACGGGTGCATATATCTGTACACAGCCGGTATACGGGTGCATATATCTGTACACAGCCGGTATACGGGTGCAAATATCTGTACACAGCCGGGATACGGGTGCATATATCTGTACACAGCCGGTATACGGGAGCATATATCTGTACACAGCCGGTATACGGGTGCATATATCTGTACACAGCCGGTATACGGGTGCATATATCTGTACACAGCCGGTATACGGGTGCATATATCTGTACACAGCCGGTATACGGGTGCATATATCTGTACACAGCCGGTATACGGGTGCATATATCTGTACACAGCCGGTATACGGGTGCATATATCTGTACACAGCCGGTATACGGGAGCATATATCTGTACACAGCCGGTATACGGGTGCAAATATCTGTACACAGCCGGTATACGGGTGCATATATCTGTACACAGCCGGTATACGGGTGCATATATCTGTACACAGCCGGTATACGGGAGCATATATCTGTACACAGCCGGTATACGGGTGCATATATCTGTACACAGCCGGTATACGGGTGCATATATCTGTACACAGCGGTGGATAGGTAACCGCTGGTCCGTGCGCACACCCTTCTCCGTCTTCTCTCCCGGCCGCTGTTGGGTTCTGGGGCTGTAAGTGACGACATCCGGGGCGGCCCGTCCACGGTCCTCTGTTTCCAGCGGTGTGAGGGGAAGAGCGGGGAGGCCAAAGACAGGAGCCCGGGGATAATAGAAGCGGACACCGGAGCGGAGCAGACGGCCTCCGCCATCATGTCTATGGAGGATCCGTTTTTCGTCGTGAAGGGGTGAGTGCCTGTGTGTGCGGCCGCGGCGGGGGGTGATGGAGAGCAGAGCTGTGCTACAGGTGCCACCGAGGAGCCACAGCACGGTCTCCCCCCCACCCCGCACAGCACGGTCCCCCCCCCCCCCCGCACAGCACGGTCCCCCCCCCCCCGCACAGCACGGTCTCCCCCCCCCCCCCCCCGCACAGCACGGTCTCCCCCCCCCCCCCCGCACAGCACGGTCTCCCCCCCCCCCCCCCGCACAGCACGGTCCCCCCCCCCCCCCCGCACAGCGCGGTCTCCCCCCCCCCGCACAGCACGGTCTCCCCCCCCCCGCACAGCACGGTCTCCCCCCCCCGCACAGCACGGTCTCCCCCCCCCCCCCGCACAGCACGGTCTCCCCCCCCCCCCCCCGCACAGCACGGTCTCCCCCCCCCCCCCCCCCGCACAGCACGGTCTCCCCCCCCCCGCACAGCACGGTCTCCCCCCCCCCCCGCACAGCACGGTCTCCCCCCCCCCCCCCCGCACAGCACGGTCTCCCCCCCCCCCCCCCCGCACGGCACGGTCTCCCCCCCCCCCCCCCCGCACAGCACGGTCTCCCCCCCCCCCGCACAGCACGGTCTCCCCCCCCCCCCCCCCCCCCCGCACAGCACGGTCTCCCCCCCCCCCCGCACAGCACGGTCTCCCCCCCCCCCGCACAGCACGGTCTCCCCCCCCGCCCAGCACGGTCTCCCGCCCAGCACGGTCTCCCCCCCCCTCCCCCCGCCCAGCACGGTCTCAAAGCACGGTCTCCCCCCCCTCCCCCCGCCCAGCACGGTCTCCCCCCCCCCTCCCCCCGCCCAGCACGGTCTCCCCCCCCCCTCCCCCCGCCCAGCACGGTCTCCCCCCCCCTCCCCCCGCCCAGCACGGTCTCCCCCCCCCTCCCCCCGCCCAGCACGGTCTCCCCCCCCCTCCCCCTGCCCAGCACGGTCTCCCCCCTCCCCCTGCCCAGCACGGTCTCCCCCCTCCCCCTGCCCAGCACGGTCTCCCCCCTCCCCCCGCCCAGCACGGTCTCCCCCCTCCCCCCGCCCAGCACGGTCTCCCCCCCCCCCCCGCACAGCACGGTCTCCCCCCCCCCGCACAGCACGGTCTCCCCCCCCCCCCCGCACAGTACGGTCTCCCCCCCCCCCCCCCCGCACAGCACGGTCTCCCCCCCCCCCCCCCACCCCGCACAGCACGGTCTCCCCCCCCCCCCCACCCCGCACAGCACGGTCTCCCCCCCCCCCCCCGCACAGCACGGTCTCCCCCCCCCCCCCCGCACAGCACGGTCTCCCCCCCCCCCCCGCACAGCACGGTCTCCTCCCCCCCCCCCGCTCAGCACGGTCTCCCCCCCCCCCCCCGCACAGCACGGTCTCCCCCCCCGCACAGCACGGTCTCCCCCCCCCCCCCCCCGCACAGCACGGTCTCCCCCCCCCCCCGCACAGCACGGTCTCCCCCCCCCCCCCGCTCAGCACGGTCTCCCCCCCCCCGCTCAGCACGGTCTCCCCCCCCCTCCCCCGCACAGCACGGTCTCCCCCCCCCCTCCCCCGCACAGCACGGTCTCCCCACAGCTCTGCACCGTCCATCATACAATCATAGCCTCTCTGAGCTGATTATATTGGTTATTATGTAATTTAATGAGGAAATGTCCCTTTATTTACAATAGAAGTTGTACCGGGGCCAGAACCCCCCATAACCCCCATATCCACCTCCTCATTAGATATGATGTACGTGTATTGTGTCTGGGGGCCGAGGATTATGCTGAGGGGTCACAGTGATTTTTCTGGTGCATGTTTTGCTCCCATAAACAGCAGCTGAAAAGGAGAAATCCTCAGTGTCGTCCAGAGCAAAGTGCAAATCCACCGCAGAAATCCCGGCGTCGGCAAATCCTTAGTGGAAACGCCACAGCTGATCAGTCGCGGGTGGATTTACCTTTAGGATATGTTCACACAGGGCAGAAATGCTGCAGATTTTTTGTGCACAGAGAAGTCCCCTTTATATAGCGCCTACACGTGTGGACCCGTCCCCTTTATATAGCGCCTACACGTGAGGACCCGTCCCCTTTATATAGCACCTACACGTGTGTACCCGTCCCCTCTATATATCGCCTCCACGTGTGGACCCGTCCCCTCTATATATCGCCTACACGTGTGGACACGTCCCCTCTATATATCGCCTACACGTGAGGACCCGTCCCCTTTATATAGCACCTACACGTGTGGACCCGTCCCCTTTATATAGCGCCTCCACGTGTGGACCCGTCCCCTCTATATATCGCCTACACGTGAGGACCCGTCCCCTCTATATATCGCCTACACGTGTGGACCCGTCCCCTCTATATATCGCCTACACGTGTGGACCCGTCCCCTTTATATAGCGCCTACACGTGAGGACCCGTCCCCTTTATATAGCACCTACACGTGTGTACCCGTCCCCTCTATATATCGCCTCCACGTGTGGACCCGTCCCCTCTATATATCGCCTCCACGTGAGGACCCGTCCCCTCTATATATCGCCTCCACGTGTGTACCCGTCCCCTCTATATAGCACCTACACGTGTGTACCCGTCCCCTCTATATATCGCCTCCACGTGAGGACCCGTCCCCTCTATATATCGCCTACACGTGTGGACCCGTCCCCTCTATATATCGCCTACACGTGTGGACCCGTCCCCTCTATATATCGCCTACACGTGAGGACCCGTCCCCTTTATATAGCGCCTCCACGTGTGTACCCGTTCCCTCTATATATCGCCTACACGTGTGGATACGTCCCCTCTATATATCGCCTACACGTGAGGACCCGTCCCCTCTATATATCGCCTACACGTGTGGACACGTCCCCTATATATATCGCCTACACGTGTGGACCCGTCCCCTTTATATAGCGCCTACACGTGTGGACACGTCCCCTCTATATATCGCCTACACGTGTGGACCTGTCCCCTTTATATAGCGCCTACACGTGAGGACCCTTCCCCTTTATATAGCGCCTCCACGTGAGGACCCGTCCCCTTTATATAGCGCCTACACGTGAGGACCCTTCCCCTTTATATAGCGCCTCCACGTGAGGACCCGTCCCCTTTATATAGCGCCTGCACGTGTGTACCCGTCCCCTCTATATATCGCCTACACGTGTGGACCCGTCCCCTTTATATAGCGCCTACACGTGTGGACACGTCCCCTCTATATATCGCCTCCACGTGTGGACCTGTCCCCTTTATATAGCGCCTCCACGTGAGGACCCGTCCCCTTTATATAGCGCCTCCACGTGAGGACCCGTCCCCTTTATATAGCGCCTACACGTGAGGACCCTTCCCCTCTATATAGCGCCTCCACGTGAGGACCCGTCCCCTTTATATAGCGCCTGCACGTGTGTACCCGTCCCCTCTATATATCGCCTACACGTGTGGACCCGTCCCCTTTATATAGCGCCTACACGTGAGGACCCTTCCCCTTTATATAGCACCTACATGTGTGTACCCGTCCCCTCTATATAGCGCCTCCACGTGAGGACCCGTCCCCTCTATATAGCGCCTCCACGTGTGGACCCTTCCCCTCTATATAGCGCCTCCACGTGAGGACCCGTCCCCTTTATATATCGCCTACACGTGTAGACCCTTCCCCTTTATATAGCGCCTACACGTGAGGACCCGTCCCCTTTATATATCGCCTACACGTGTGGACCCTTCCCCTTTATATAGCGCCTACACGTGAGGACCCTTCCCCTTTATATAGCGCCTACACGTGTGTACCCGTCCCCTCTATATAGCGCCTACATGTGTGGACCCATCCCCTTTATATAGCGCCTACACGTGTGGACCCGTCCCCTTTATATAGCGCCTCCACGTGTGGACCCGTCCCCTTTATATAGCGCCTCCACGTGAGGACCCGTCCCCTTTATATAGCGCCTCCACGTGAGGACCCGTCCCCTTTATATAGCGCCTCCACGTGAGGACCCGTCCCCTTTATATAGCGCCTCCACGTGAGGACCCGTCCCCTTTATATAGCGCCTACACGTGAGGACCCGTCCCCTTTATATAGCGCCTACACGTGTGGACCCGTCCCCTTTATATAGCGCCTACACGTGTGGACCCGTCCCCTTTATATAGCGCCTACACATGTGGACACGCCCCTTTATATAGCACCACCACGTGTGGACCCATCACCTTTATATAGCGCCTCCACGTGAGGACCCGTCCCCTTTATATAGCGCCTACACGTGTGGACTCGTCCCCTTTATATAGCGCCTACACGTGTGGACCCGTCCTCTTTATATAGCACCAACACGTGTGGACCCATCACCTTTATATAGCGCCTACACGTGTGGACTCGTCCCCTTTATATAGCGCCTACACGTGTGGACTCGTCCCCTTTATATAGCGCCTCCACGTGAGGACCCGTCCCCTTTATATAGCACCAACACGTGTGGACCCGTCCCCTTTATATAGCGCCTCCACGTGAGGACCCGTCCCCTTTATATAGCGCCTACACGTGTGGACCCGTCCCCTTTATATAGCGCCTACACATGTGGACACGCCCCATTATATAGCGCCTACATGTTTGGACACGTCCCCTTTGTATAGCGCCTACATATTCTGCAGCGCTTTAGTGATGTAATTCCTGCGTCAGGCTTCATTCACACTTGTGTACTGTGTTCAGTATTTTTCACCTCTGTGGTCGTCTTGAAGGATCTGTTCACGTGCACCAGATTTTGTTGGAGAAATGTCTCCTTTATGTGAATGACGCTTGTAGAAATCCACGTGACGTCTAATACGACACCTGGAAATGGGCTTTCGAAGCCAGAGAACCCCTTTAAGGTAAAAGTGTAATGAAAATGATCTTCTGATGTGTCATGGATGCATGTGAGAAGATCATAGGTCACAAGGGTGAAGAAAGGCTGCGGTCCGCACCTATAATCCTGCCGTGTTGATAAATCCTTGGATTCACGTATGCTCTCCAGAAATCTGGAGGCCAAATCTTGTGACATGACTTGTGACATGCCCCGGGGCTGATGACACTGGTGAAGCCTGTGATGGGAGACCACCTCTGGAAGCCCACCCTGGAACGTTTCTCCGGCCATTATTAAAAAGTGGCGAGCCTTGTGACTAAAAGAAAAGTGGCCATGCTCACGCTGGGATCGGCTCCTTCCTCTACTGCTGACGGTCTTCACCGGACTACAGATGATGATGTCCTGACCTACCGTCATCTGGCCACTGGTTGGCCGTAGGGTTGGGTCTCTTCCGGTCCAGTAGATTGGCAGAACCCTTTGGCATCGCTATGTGATTTTTGGTAGGGTATGTTTTAACAGAACCACAAATCTGAAAAATCTTCCGCCGGAAGAGCTCCCATCTGTATAGGAGAGACGGCCATGATTGCCAGCGTTCATCCCACAGTCTTCTCATGTCTGGTGGGCTTCACAGTGATGGGTCTGATCCGTTTCAGCGGGTTCCTGCATATGTCCTCTGCAGTGTAAGATGCCCGCCTATCCTGGAGGCTCTTATCGCTCTGCTCCCATAAGGCCTGGAGTTCCTCTATAATGATAGGATTTACTTTTACCAGCTGTCCCCCTATAACCAGGAGCCAAACCAAAAGTTTGAGACTTTTAAGTTCTGGGTGATTCTTGAACCTGGACAGATGCTGGATGGGGATGCTAATTGTTAAGGTTGGTGCTACACTGTGACACATTGTGCGGCCAAGGATGGGGCATGCCACAGCTACCTATGTGAATGGAGTCCTTGCAAGGTGCAAAAGTCTGCATGATCTTGCCAAGTCGCCCCGCGACCATATTCTGCAAGGCGGCATCATAATAACCGCGAGGAGTCGGCGAATCGAACTATTCATGAAACATCGGCGACGCTCCATCGTGTTGGGTCGGATCATGTGAGGCTGATACAGAAACTGACTTTTCTTTTTTCTCTCTTTAGGGAAGTGCAGAAAGCTGTGAACACGGCCCAGGGCTTATTTCAGAGGTGGACTGATCTTCTCCAGGATCCCTCCATTGTGACTCGAGAAGAGCTGGACTGGACCACCAATGAGCTGCGCAACAACCTGCGGAGCATTGAGTGGGATCTGGAAGATCTTGATGAGACCATTAATATCCTTCACAGTTGGAGAATTGTTATAAATGTTTCAGCCCTGATACTAAAGTCTAGAGATTAGGATTATAACATGCAATTATTAGTAGGGGAGACGGGTGCGAGACGTTATGTCAACCGGTGGCGCTCCGTCCAACTCCTGCCTCAGCGGCAAACATGTACCCACATCCTTGATTACAATACTGTGAGTATTTCCCTAGTATTGGTCTTGGAGAAGGTATAGAGGCTGCGACGTACGTTCGGAGCCTCGGCTGCTGACGTGTCCTTGCTTTGGGGATGACATTGCCGTGATTGCCATTTGTTCCGTTCCTTAACTCCGGTCACGTATTGTAGAGGCCAATCCTCGCAAGTTCAGCCTGGATCCTGCAGAGATGAGGCAGAGGAAAGCTTTTATCAGCGACACGCGGCAGTGTGTCAAGGTGGGGAATCGCAGGAGGACGTCGGGGTCCGCGCATATCTGCAGCTCGCATGTATTTTCTGCTTTATCTCTAGTGTAAGATGTTCTGGAGAGACGCGCTTCTATTTCTTTCCTTCGTGGCGACTGTATATCATCTAGTGCAATTTTCAAGATCATGGTTGCTTCTACAATGTCTCATAAAAGTATACCTAATGTTATTTGCAGTAATATAGAAAGCATGGTCCTAATATTCAAGGGGTTGTCTGAAATTAACTTTTTTTTGTATGCCAAATGGCGCCCCTTTTCTCCATAGGCTGCATTGAGTATTGCAGCTCAGACATTAGGCTGAGCTACTATACCAGATATTTAGATGCGTCGTTGTATTGCAGCACTACAATTTCATTGTTGTTTGATTCTTCATGCCCCCTTAAGCTGTAGCACATGCTGTTGAACCTATTATCTGACAGATGAACGAAATTAAACTCCTCTTTCTCACTGACGCATCACGCAGACCAATGTTAGTCTATGGAGCCAGGCACGTCTGACTTTTTACTCAATCCGGAGAGAAAATTGTAGCGTTCCCGATTTGCATCCTAGAATCAGATCACCCATGTCCATGGAAACCATCAGGCTGCACTTGGATGACATCTGATTGCAATCCGATTTTTGTGCACTGAAAGAATAGAGAAGATGGAGACTTTTTTTTTTTTTTTATTCTTCATCTTCTCATCTGAGAGAATCGGATCAAACTCTGACCACAGTGTTCTTTGCACAATCGACGACCCGAGTGTCTGGAATGAGAGAATTTAGTCATGTGACCCCCTGAGCCTTAAGGGCAGAAATTTCTCAATTTTTCTGACCGTATTTAGATTTCAGTTGATATGGTTTTTCACTTTTTTTTTTTTCTTTTCTTCTCACATGTGCTCACGTCTAGGAAATGAAGGATCAGATGACCACTCCATCTGCTCAGGCCCTCGCAGAAAAAAAGAGCCGTCAGGTGAGAGGCGGGGGATTTTTCCGTCTGCTGTTTGTTTAATGACGCACTGGTCTCCTTGGTGAATTGGAAGAGGTTGTGGTGTGGAGCGAGCGCAGTGTCACTCCCCGCGCTCTCAGGTTACACGTTTCTCTCCGTGAGTCATCTAGTAGTGAAAATACGTTACTCCACCAATCTCCAAAACATCTGTAGGCGGCATGTCCTCAATACCTGATGGATCCCTTCCTCTAGGCAACATGGCAAAATTTGGATTTTTTGTTTTGGAGGCGACCCCTTTCACTGCAATGTTGCAGTGTGAAGAGCGCGAGTCGTAGCCAAAGTCTGTGCGCACCCTCTGCCGTACGGTTCTCTAGCAGTCTGTCAATCCAGAAATTGTTCTGATGACATATATAGCTCTGACCTGTTCTGCAGCGCTGTACACTGGATGTAATCCCCACCATCCCCGACGCTGGTCAGTCTACTCCTGTACACTAGCGCCAGTTTCATAGGAAATCAATAACTGTCTTGGAATTTAATTGGAAGGAGAGTTGAGGACCCTCGCCTAGCCCCCCTTACAGACGTCATCCCCCCAGGTGTTCACCGCTGAGACACCATAAGTCTTACATGATGGCGTTTTGAGCATTTTCCAGCTTTCCTGGTAATGGGAATCTCACACTTGAAAGAGTAATCACTGGGCTGGAAAAAAGGACCCAGTCAGCAGCGCGATCCGTCCTCCATGCTGACAGTCAATTTGCCAATAGACCACCCTCACTTTACATTGAAGGAGAGATGGGATTTACCTACTTGTCCATGAATGACATCATGTACAGACTCATGTGCCCGCAGACGCCCTCTTGAAAAATACTACTTCATCTGAAGCAATGGAGTCTGTAAAGTTTATATCCAAAAAAAACTGGCCACAGACATTAAAGGTTTTTTTTTTAGTTCCTTTAAGACCCCTTTGTTTAAAAAACAAAAAACAAACAAACTTAACTCACTCACCCTCCCCAGGTCCATCACTGCTTCCAGTGTTATGCTTTGCAGCGCTGACGTCGCGTCTACAGCACTGCAGCCGGTTCCCGAGCTTATCGGCTTTGCTCGAGTTGACTGCATGAGTCACAATGTGACGTCGGTACTGCAAATAATGACAGACACCAAGAGCAGTGGCAGAGACCGCCGGACCCAGGGAGGGTGAGTAAAGTGCTGTTATTTTGTTTTTTGTTTTTTTATAAATAGGCTGCAATTTATCGTTTTCTGGAACTGAGATGCTGAGGCAACTTCTGTTATTTTCTTCCATGGCTAGTCGCAGGGGATGTAGACTACTACTACTGGTCTGTTACTTTTGCTGGATATTTGTAGTCTTCAGCGCATGAGAATAATTTATACACTTCCTCGGACCTGATCCTCTGCAAGAACATCGGCGCAATTTCCCGTTCGCTAATGAGAAATATTTTGTGCGGAAACTTCCAGGTAATTAGCTGTGAGTTTTATATAGAAATGTCTAATTGTGGCTTCATTTTGTGATCCTTCTTCAGGCGCTCCTCGGAGAAGGGACGAGACAAGGCTGGAAGTCTGAACCGGACAAATACAAAGGTCTGGACCAGGAGATCCAGTCGGCCAACAATCAGTTTCTTGACGGACAGGTGACGCAGCAGCAGGTATGGTGTGAGGACGGGGGCGTAAGACCACCGCTGGCAGACTGCAGCGGCTCGGCACATTGACAGCTTCATTTTCTCCAACACTTCTGGGACTGAATTTGATATCTGGATAGTCTACAAATCCAGCGCTTGTAAATTGTTACCTCTTCCCCCTCTTTTAGATGATCATGGAGCAACAGGACGAAGAGCTGGAGCTGGTATCGGGCAGCATTGGCGTGCTGAAGAACATGTCGCAACGCATCGGCAACGAGCTGGACGAGCAGGCGGTGTGAGTGTCATTGGGATATGGATTTCCAAATTAATTGCACCCAACGAATGCCTCAAGATACCGCCCCAGCACAGAATGGTGTGCAGAGCACGGGATAGATAGGGACCATATGGAGCAGGCCACATATTTTATTAATTATATTAGTACTGTACGGGTTACAGCTGGATGAAACCTCCTGTTGTCACGAAGGTAATCCGAAATGTTGGGGTGCACATATACCTTATTCAGCTGGACGAGCGAACTCCCCCATACACGAGTGTTCACTATACGGGTGGCTCCCATGCACATTGGATGGTAAGTGAAATCCGCCGAAAACGGCAGGTATGGTTTACTTACATGCAGGGTATTGGGGCACCATCAACCACTGCCAGACGCATCCGGCAGGAGTGGGGTGTGAGTTCACATCACCCGATCATCTGTGGAGGAGGAGTCCCCCTATACAAATTGTGTGGTGGGTTTGGCTCATACATACTGGAGCATTTACATGTAAAGTGCTGCGGAATATGTCGGTGTTCCTATCCGTCCCCAGCCGTAGGCGGCCTAAGCCCAGGAAGACGTGGGCTTTCTACTTCTGCTCATGTCCCTCCACACAAAAGCTTTTAAGGAAATGTCTGTTCAGTTGTGACCTCCATCTGTCAGGAAGTCGGCAGTAAACCTCCCTTGTGATCCTTCCTTTCATCTTGGAAAAGGGGCATTGACTCTTTGGTGTCATCTTCTCACCCAGGCAGGAAAGTTTATCTTATACCGAGGCCTCGGGAGCTCTTGGTTGTGCTGTGATGGTGTCGTTATGCCACTGACTGCTCATGTGTCACCGACAAGAAGGCAATGGCAGCGTGTATGTGAGTGCGTGGGTAAGGAGGGTGCGTGCATGTGTGATAGAGGCGTGTGTTTGTGTATGCACGAGGTGTGTAGGGTGTTTGTGTGCGCGCTCACATGTATGAGGAGGTGAGGGGGGTGCTTGGGTGCACGCTCACCTGTATGAGGAGGTGAGGGGGGTGCTTGGGTGCACGCTCACGTGTATGAGGAGGTGAGGGGGTATTGGGGAGCATGCTCACCTGTATGAGGAGGTGAGGGGGGTGCTTGGGTGCACGCTCACGTGTATGAGGAGGTGAGGGGGGTATTGGGGAGCACGCTCACCTGTATGAGGAGGTGAGGGGGGTGCTTGGGTGCACGCTCACGTGTATGAGGAGGTGAGGGGGGTATTGGGGAGCATGCTCACCTGTATGAGGAGGTGAGGGGGGTGCTTGGGTGCACGCTCACCTGTATGAGGAGGTGAGGGGGTATTAGGGAGCACGCTCACGTGTATGAGGAGGTGAGGGGGTATTGGGGAGCATGCTCACCTGTATGAGGAGGTGAGGGGGGTGCTTGGGTGCACGCTCACGTGTATGAGGAGGTGAGGGGGGTATTGGGGAGCATGCTCACCTGTGTGAGGGGGGTGCTTGGGTGCACGCTCACCTGTATGAGGAGGTGAGGGGGTATTAGGGAGCACGCTCACGTGTATGAGGAGGTGAGGGGGGTATTGGGGAGCATGCTCACCTGTATGAGGAGGTGAGGGGGGTATTGGGGAGCATGCTCACTTGTATGAGGAGGTGAGGGGGGTGCTTGGGTGCACGCTCACCTGTATGAGGAGGTGAGGGGGTATTAGGGAGCACGCTCACGTGTATGAGGGGGGTATTGGGGAGCATGCTCACCTGTATGAGGAGGTGAGGGGGGTATTGGGGAGCATGCTCACCTGTATGATGAGGTGAGGGAGGTGTTTGGGTGCACACTCACCTGTATGAGGAGGTGAGGGGGTTGCTTGGGTTCACACTCACCTGTATGAGGAGGTGCTTGGGTGCACACTCACCTGTATGAAAAGGTGAGGGGGGTGCTTGGGTGTACGCTCACCTGTATGAGGAGGTGAGGGGGGTGCTTGGGTGTACGCTCACCTGTATGAGGAGGTGAGGGGGGTGCTTGGGTGCACGCTTACCTGTATGATGAGGTGAGGGAGGTGTTTGGGTGCACACTCACCTGTATGAGGAGGTGAGGGGGGTGCTTGGGTGTACGCTCACCTGTATGAGGAGGTGAGGGGGGTGCTTGGGTGCACGCTTACCTGTATGATGAGGTGAGGGAGGTGTTTGGGTGCACACTCACCTGTATGAGGAGGTGAGGGGGGTGCTTTGGTGCACGCTCACCTGTATGAGGAGGTGAGGGGGGTGTTTGGGTGTACGCTCACCTGTATGAGGAGGTGAGGGGGGTGCTTGGGTGCACGCTTACCTGTATGATGAGGTGAGGGAGGTGTTTGGGTGCACACTCACCTGTATGAGGAGGTGAGGGGGGGTGCTTGGGTGCACACTTACCTGTATGAGGAGGTGAGGGGGGTGCTTGGGTGCACGCTTACCTGTATGAGGAGGTGAGGGGGGGTTCTTGGGTGCACGCTTGCCTGTATGAGGAGGTGAGGGAGGTGTTTGGGTGCACACTCACCTGTATGAGGAGGTGAGGGGGGTGCTTGGGTGCACGCTTACCTGTATGATGAGGTGAGGGAGGTGTTTGGGTGCACACTCACCTGTATGAGGAGGTGAGGGGGGTGCTTGGGTGTACGTTCACCTGTATGATGAGGTGAGGGGGGTGCTTGGGTGCACGCTTACCTGTATGAGGAGGTGAGGGTAGCTCATGTGTAAACAGAATCCCGTGTAATGGGGCAGGACCTCTGTTAGTGTTTGCATAGGTCACATATGACGGCGGAGCTTGTGGCGCGGGCGGTCTATGGAGGACAGCTCTGCTTCCAGATTATGCTCGCTCTCTCATCTCCTACATGGTTACAGCCTTGTTGTACCTGGTTACAGCCTTGTTGTACCTGGTTACACACAGTCCTGACCTACGTTATATCCGCAGCAGAGGTCCGTACATCATCACATTGTCTGTCACAGCTGTGTGACATTTCTGGCATCGTCATTCTGGTTTCTCAGCCATTGTCTTCCAGCCCATAGATACTTCTCACCGTTCAGTGTCTGTGCCCCCTCCACATTACACTTAGACTGTCCTGCCATCCTACATCCATAGACGTTGCTATGGAGCCGCTCCCTTTGCAGCCATAACAGCTTCCTCTCTTCTGGGAAGGTTTTCTACGATAACTTGGAAATGTCTGCGGGATTTTTTTTTTCGATTCATCCAGAAGAGCATTTGTGAGGTCAGACATTGATGTTAGAGGAGGTCGTGCTCACCTTCTCTATTCTAGATCATCCAAAAAGTGTTCAATCTGAGGTCCGGGCTCTGTGCGGCCATGTTGTTTCATCAAATTCCCCCAACAATGTCTTTATGGACCTTGTGCATGGAGCACAGTCATGGGGAACAGGAGCGGGCCTTCCCCAAACTGTTCTCGCACAGATAGAAGCTTCAATTGTCCAAAATGTCTTGTGCTGAAGCATTAAGATTTTCCTTTACTGGAATTAAGAGGCTGACCCTGAAAAATAATCCCGTCGTATCTTCCCTCCTCCACTAAACTTACCAGCTGGCACAATACAGTCAGGCAGGTAACGATCTCCTGGTATTCACCAAACCCAGACCCAACCATCAGACGCCGGAGAAAGCAGCTCGATCCCTCAACGTTACCTCTTCATTGAGGAAGACGACTAGAACGCTAGTGCCATCTATAGGAAGTAGCAATCTGACAAGTCAGAATAAGCCCTTTAATGAGCCCTGCTTCATGATTTGGGATAAGAAGCCAAAGCAGAATCATTATTTGTAAACACATGTTTCTGGGAGCTTGTCCCTCATTGGTGCAAAGCATAACTGGTTGGTTGGATGTGAGGTGTCTTGACAGTGGGTCTATGGAGAAAGGTTTCTTCTTGTTGAGAATGCCAAGTCTGCGTAAGGAGCCTTTTAGGTCATGCAATGTGCCTTTGGGTATTTAAGCATGCAGATATCCTCTACAGCGTGGAAGAGGACTAGAACTCTACCCTACAGGTGGCAGTAGCGTTCATGTTCCCACTGCTCCAGAGTCCAATGGTGGCAGCTTTACACCACTCACTCTGATGCTTGGCATTGTGCTTGGTGGTGTAAGTCTGCATGCATCTGCTCGGCTTTGGAAACCCATGTCCTGAAGCTCCTGGTGTTAGTGAGTCACATATTAGTACAGGCAGACGGCGTGAGGGGGGCTAATGAGACTGAATGAAAAACACTAAATTCACTGATTACGGCATGTTCTCCAGCTATTGAAGGCAGTGTAGCCGCACCTGGACTTATCACTTAGGTAGTGGGACGTTCTCTTGAAGTAGATGGAACCCGCATCTAATAGACATTTACATCTACCCCATAAATATCTGATGTGAGACAGCCACCTTTAATATAAAGTAGATTTCTGGCCTCAGTGATGGACACGCAGATGCAATGTTGTTAATCCATTAACAAAACAGAACATTGATCCGGTTCCTGATTCTTTATTTCCGTGTAGGATGCTTGATGACTTCTCCCACGAATTAGACTCGGCACAGTCTCGCATGGATAACGTTCTGAAGAAGCTGGCGAAGGTGTCTCACATGACCAGCGGTGAGTAGGGATGCCATCTGCCGCAGGATTGTGACGGGGTTGATCTGGCTTGAAACACGGTAAAAAAAAAAAAAGACAAAGTGCCAAGCGGATGAGCGGATCCTCTCTTGGCTTCTCTTTGTATCTTTCTGCCGTTGTTGGAAATGATGCAGTCGTTTCATGAAATCTCTTGGATGCAGTTCATGGCGATTATTTTGAGCGTGTAAGTCCCGGGTGTGAACGGCGGATATAGTAGTTTCATCTTCAAGACTGAGAATGGGTTCCTGTGCACCAGGCATCATTGTGTTCCACCATTTACAAATTGAGTGTACAGGGCAAGTGCAGAGGGGTCCGGTGATCCATCCAAAAATGGGGTCCACTGCTAATGGTGGCTGATTATTATTATTATTATTATTATTATTATTATTTATTGTTATAGCGCCATTTATTCCATGGCGCTTTACATGTGAGGAGGGGTATACATAATAAAAACAAGTACAATAATGTTAACAATACAAGTCATAACTGGTACAGGAGGAGAGAGGACCCTGCCCGCGAAGGCTCACAATCTACAAGGGATGGGTGAGAATACAGTAGGCGAGGGTAGAGCTGGTCGTGCAGCGGTTTGGTCGGTCGGTGGTTACTGCAGGTTGTAGGCTTGTCGGAAGAGGTGGGTCTTCAGGCTCTTTTTGAAGGTTTCGATGGTAGGTGAGAGTCTGATGTGTTGTGGTAGAGAGTTCCAGAGTAGGGGTGATGCGCGAGAGAAATCTTGTATGCGATTGTGGGAAGAGGAGATAAGAGGGGAGTACAGAAGGAGATCTTGTGAGGATCGGAGGTTGCGTGCAGGAAAGTACCGGGAGACGAGGTCACAGATTTATGGAGGAGACAGGTTGTGGATGGCTTTGTATGTCATGGTTAGGGTTTTGAACTGGAGTCTTTGGGTAATGGGGAGCCAGTGAAGGGATTGACAGAGGGGAGAAGCCAGGGAATAGCAGGGGGACAGGTGGATTAGTCGGGCAGCAGAGTTTAGAATGGATTGGAGGGGTGCGAGAGTGTTTGAGGGGAGGCCACAGAGCAGGAGTTTGCAGTAGTCAAGGCGAGAGATGATGAGGGCATGGACTAGGGTTTTTGCAGATTCTTGGTTGAGGAATGAACGGATTCGTGAAATATTTTTGAGTTGAAGTCGGCAGGAAGTGGAAAGGGCTTGGATATGTGGTAGATCCCAGCATTCAGGTGCATTGGTAACACTTGGCTCTATACGAAGCCTTAAGAGGGCTTCTTCTTCTCTCTTGGGCCTCACAGTCGCTGAAAATTATACCTCTGACATGTGCGCCCCCGTTGGCAGAGGCAGTGCCTGCCGGTCTGCCCTTGTGATGGATCATTTGTATAGATAAAACTAGAATTGGTGCAGATCAAATCAATTTGCATGACCAAATCCATCGATCACGCTGCTCTATTTTTGATCAGCTGGCGTGGCGGGGCAGACCGGCTAATCAAAAGAAAAGTAGGGATGCCAGGAGATAAGAGTGGTTCTCGTGGCTCTCGTGTGGATACAGTGGGCACTAGGGTGACCGCAAAAAATCGATGTCGGAATTTTGTCCGTCTGGACCCCACAAAACGATTCCCCTTTCCAGATATTGAGAGAGCCAAAATTTGAGCTCGATCAAACGACGTTAACCCGTGTCGCTCGTCGCTCAAAGTTTGAAAAAATCCAAATTGAGGTATTTTAAGATTTAGGTATTTTGCATAGTCTGTTAGACTATAAAGAATGTGACAACAACATTGCAGAAATAGCCCTGACCAAATTTTCGAACCATTTGTGGTATTTGAATGCAGAGTTGGTGGGATTATCGTTTTTTGATCCCACCATTACAGACAATGAAAAGTTGTTAATTGCTAATAAATTGCTCAGTAGCACAGATGAACCATCAGAGCACGCTAGGGTTGTAAACCCAAAAGTTAGGAAAGAAAAATTAAAAGGGGTAGGAAGTAACCGACTTTAACGACCTTCTGACAAAAGATGAAGAACAAAAGCAATATGTCCTGCAAGTTGTAAGCAAATGCCGAGCATTATATTCTGACCTTTCAAAAACTACTTTAACAAAAGCTCTAGAATAGATAGGATAACTATGTAAAATTATCAACTCATGTAGGTTAGCGTGCTCTGATGGTTCATCTGTGCTACTGAGCAATTTATTAGCCATTAACAACTTTTCATTGTCTGTAATGGTGGGATCAAAAAACGATAATCCCACCAACTCTGCATTCAAATACCACAAATGGTTCGAAAATTTGGTCAGGGCTATTTCTGCAATGTTGCTGTCACATTCTGTATAGTCTAAGACTATGCAAAATATCTAAATCTTAAAATACCTCAATTTGGATTTTTTCAAACTTTGAGCGACGAGCGGCACGGGTTAACGTCGTTTGATCGAGCTCAAATTTTGGCTCTCTCAATATCTGGAAAGGGGAATCGTTTTGTGGGGTCCAGACGAACAAGATTCTGACATTTTTTCCCCCCCATATGAGATCCGGTCACCCTAGTGGGCACAGATCACCGTCGTGGTGATAGACCGGGTCCTGCAAATCTATTTCCGCCAACTCTAGATAATGTAAGGCTTATAACCGGGAATGTGATTGATGTGACAGATTACATGGTGTATAAAACGCTACAGAATATGTCTGTGCTAGATCGCTAATAACCAGGTTGTGTTCCTCCCTGTAGATCGGCGACAGTGGTGTGCCATTATTGTGCTCCTCACTCTGCTCCTGGTGGTGCTGATCCTGTTTTTTACACTGTGACATGAGGTCTCGTTTTCCATGGGACGTCTGACAAATAACTTATTTCCCAATAAACAAGGATGTTTTCCCGTGTGAAGTGGCATTGCCGTGACAAGTGGGCAGTTTGTGATGTATAAGACATTTCAGCTGCGAGCCAAGACCTCATCTACACCCTGTTCTGACCATTCTGGTGCCCGGGTGTTTTGGAGCATGCACCACAGCGCTCTACTACGAGGTTCCCCGCAGTTTACACGCTGGATTACTGTTGCAGTGTTTTATGTGTCCCACATCTGCCTCATTCTCTCTTCCGAGCGAGCCATACCGCAGCTTACATGCTGCACGGATCTGACGCAGACTGGAGGCCACGGACCCCGTGCGTAGCAGCTTTTGTTTTTTTTTTGTTTTTTTTTAAGGTGGAAGCCTTAAATCATATGGGAAGTGCTGGCGCTGCTCGGAAATCTGCTTAGTAACTGGTTTATTTCTAGGACTCTGGAATAAATTACAGGACCCGCTCCCGTCTCCGGGAGGATCTCGCCATGAGATGTTTACCGCTGACAGCATGGAGCTCCATGGGTTGATGTTTGCGAGATTGTGTAGGAGGTTCTATAACACTTCCAGAATCATTCTACGTCTGATCATCTGATAAAGCCGCTGCGGCTTTTTGAAGGTTCCTTACCTCTGCTCCGCAATGCATCATTTTTAGCTGCTGAGATAAGATTACTACAGGACCCGTTTGCATCCAGAGGATACTTTTAAGACGTTTTCTGGATATTAGTGGTGTGAACAATGACTGTATTATTGAGACCAGTGCGGATACTACTGAACCTGCCTTCTTCGTGACGGGCAGGCCCTTTGTGTCCGCTGAAGCCCTCTCTCCGCTCCGTGGTCTTTTGTCTGGAGCCTCTGTCTGTAGCCTGCCTTGTGTCTCTTTGTTTTACTGAACGCGACCTGTTCCTGTTGCTTTGTACCTTTTTTATGTGTCGTAATGATCCTCGTTTTTTTTCGACCAAACACTAAACAAATTCCAAACGTCGGGAATTGTATCTGCACAAGAGCGCCATCCTTTGTCTAATCTTATGTATTTTTTGTGTTTGTTTTTTTTGAGCTCTCATTTCTGCTATTGAGATTGATGCACCGGAATCCTAGTTTTCTGCATTTATATTTTTTAATTATTTATTTAATATTGAATCGATCTGACACTAAGAGGAAGATTAGGAGGGATGTCTGGCTGTCGATACGAAGTGGATTCGTTTTAGGAGTTGCCTTTTGCGGTCATCATTTGCCAGGGTGATGAGCTGACCTGGCGGGGGGGGGGGGGGGATTGCCTGTGTGAAACCTCCTGAATGATTGCTCTTTCTCCAGTCTATTGCAGTGTAAAGAATAGAGCGCACTTCTCCCTGGTAAAAGCATATATTGCCTATACATGGCCAGATCTAATCAGAGTTGGCGTGAATCGAGTCACAGGACCCAATCGGCCATGCTAGTAATCTGTACGGGAGCCGCGAGAATAGTCTTACGTGCCGGCATCTGCGGCGCTTCTTATGATTATCTGGCCTGCCGCCACTTCATCATCGCGGTGTGACACTTGTGATGTTGTACCAGGCTGACTAATCATCAGAAGGTGCATGGTTGCTGTCGGGTAAGAGGTGGTTCTCAGGGCTTCTGTCCAGCAGCCACAGATTACTTTCGTGGCAGCCGGTCCAGGTTGTCCGAATCCATTTGCACCAACTCAAATGCACTGAATGACTTGAATTACAATGTAGCCAGCCTGATACTATGTAATGGCCGCTGATTTAGCACTATCGAGAAACCCACTACAGGTAAAGTGTCCGACTTTACCTAATACTGCAGTATTTTTTATATTTTTCTCATTGTCCTGTGTATGTGTAATGCGTAGAATATGGAGTGGAAATGCCATGACGGGCGTACGATGGCTAAGCCTGTGGGGAGTTATTCCTGTTATACGTCTCCGAGACGTCTGTCCACTTCCATTTCATGTATTATTTTTGTCTGATTTCAGTCTGTGAATTTTTAGAACCGCGCTCCAGTGATGAAATAAATGATTTCTTTTACATACGAGGCATTGGTGATGGTCTGGTTTCTGCCGCTGTGTACTGGGATGTTTCTGTTATAGAGAATATCTTATGGGGTGTGATGGGTTACGGGTTACTCTGCTACACTGCGGGGTTCTGCTCGTTTCATGATGATCACGCAGTGTAAACAGGTTGCCGGTCAACCGATGAATGAGCAAAATGATCTTTTGGTTTGTCTAAAGAGATTGTCTTTCTCGGCAGCACATCATGCTGCCCAGAACAATGGCAAACTATCTGTAACATATCGTCCTGTGCGCATCTGAAGCGCAGTCAGCTTTTCTCGACAGGGTATTGACCTCCGACCAGCAAACGTTGGCGGTCGTTTGAACGCCGTGCATCGGCTGTTGTAAGTAGAGCTTGTGCAGATGGGATTATTGAGGTATTGTAAGTCTAGATGTGGAGGCCATACACGCGTCTTCCAGCGGTTCGTCCGCCTCTCCCAACTCCCTCCATACACGAGCGCTCAGCCCACTCGTATTCAACCCGGTGGAAACGTGAAAGCTGCAGCTGGCGGCGTCTTCATGATTGTGCCGGAGACCAGGGAATAGCTTTCCATTCTGGGAATGCTCCTTACGTATTGTTAGATGCAATACCGCCTTTGACTTCTACCATAGGAAAGCAAACGCTGCTTTTTCCTGCGTTCGATCCTCAAGTCTTCATAGAACATTCCAGCACTGCTGCCCATGTCATGTATCGGGTGAGGTTGTTGTCTGTCAGAGTGAATTATGCAAGAAAAGTGTGGTCTGTCCAGAGGATGAGGGATGAGCTGTGAGGGAGTATTCACATGCATCAGATTGGTTGCAGAAAATCCAGTGGATGGAGCAATTATGTGCATCCTCCGGGACATAGTGCATCCCGAAGCGCGACACCCCCCCCCCCCCCGGGACATAGTGCGTCACAAAGCGAGACACCACCCCCCCCCCCCCCCCCGGGACGTAGTGCATCCCGCAGCGCGACACCCCCCCCCCCCCCCGGGGACATAGTGAGTCACAGAGCGCGACACCCCCCCGGGACATAGTGCGTCACAAAGCGCGACCCCCCCGGGACATAGTGCCTCCCGAAGAGCGAACCCCCCTCTCGGGACATAGTGCATCCCGAAGCGCGACCCCCCCCCCCCCCCGGGACATAGTGCGATAGTGCGCCACAAAGCGCGACCCCCCCCCCGGGACATAGTGCGCTACAAAGCGCAACCCCCCCCCGGGACGTATTGCATCCCGCAGCGTGACCCCCATCCCCCAGGACATAGTGCATCCCGAAGCGCGACCCCCCCCGGGACATAGTGCATCCCGAAGCGCGACCCCCCCGGGACATAGTGCGTCACGAAGCGCGACCACCCCGGGACATAGTGCTTCCCGAAGAGCGAACCCCCCCTCCCCCCTCGGGACATAGTGCATCCCGAAGCGCAACCCCCCCCCCCCCCCCCGGGACATAGTGCGCCACAAAGCGCAACCCCCCCCGGGACATAGTGCGTCACGAAGCACGACACCCCCCTGGGACATAGTGCGTCACGAAGCACGACACCCCCCTGGGACATAGTGCGTCACGAAGCGCGACACCCCCCCCCGGGACATAGTGCGTCACAAAGCGCGACACACACCCCCCCCCCCCCCGGGACGCAGTGCATCCCGCAGCGTGACCCCCCCCCCCCCCCCCGGGATGTAATGCATCCCGAAGCGCAACCCCTGAGATGGTCAGAGCTGAGGCTTTGCAACAAACCTCTGACATCGCCTTTGTTTCGGCAGGAAAAGTCTGGGATCAGAAAATGTAGCTGACCTGGCAGAGTGGGTTCAGGGGTCACATACCGCACCCCATGTGTTTCCTCACCGCATTTTCCCGCAGGGATGCTAATGATATGGCGCTGCAGCGTGCCACTTTTTTGGCAGTGGCCTTCAGGCCTATGGGGTGGTCCACAGGGAGATGCCAGATACATGCGCATCAATCAACATTTCATTTATTCTGGCATTTTTTTTAGTCTTGGGTGACACTCAAGTTGGTGAGAAGACCCCATAAAGACCCCCAGGTGAAAACTTCTCATTATGCAAATGTGTGTGAAAACCCTGAATGGAATCGTTGGGGGGGCGTCTGACACTGACCCTCTCCTTACTAGTAAGCAAGGGTCAACCTCCTGTGAATTGCAGGTAACTAATTTACCTACAGATTAGCAAATTAGGATTATGCAGGGAGCAGCGCGTCCCCTGGGGGAGATTTCTGCCTCTTGTTTTGGGTCCTTATGCTAAATGGACAGCTCCGCAAATTATCCCAAGTAGCCTCATCTTCTAAGTGGCTGTGACAGGAATCCTCAGCGCCTGAGGGGAGCGGAGGGGGATGGAAACTGTGGTGGGGGAAGGGGCGGCCATGGATGACTTGTGCTTTGTCTTCCTGGGTGCGCTTCAGGCTCTTTGGGTTTAGACACAAGGGGGGCGGCAGGGGAGAGGTGCTGATCGGTGTGTGGGGGAGGGGAGCTGACTCCAGTGCTGTGTGTGGGCTCTGTACTATGGCGGCTGCAGTCAGGGGGGCACTGGGATGGGGCGAGCGGCTCTCCACAGTGGGAGGTATTGTGGGGGGAAGAAATGTTCCTGTGATGAGAACTGAGGAGCTTTACCGCTTCACTACAGTCATCGACATTGACGCCTCGTCTGTAGGAAAATGCGGCTCTAGCCTGAGCTGACGTTTTGGGGACGGGCACCGTAGGGTGGCGCTGTGCGTGTGTAATCAGACGATGGCCGCCGTAACCTAAATTCAGTGCCGAGTGAAATCTGAAAAGCTGCCACCCAACATTTTCCCTCCAAAAATTCCTAATCCTTCCCGATTACGTGATGCAATCAAATTTGTTTTTTGGGACTAGATTCACGGCAGCATATTATGGGGGGGGCTGCAGCCTCGCCCCCCCGTCTAGAGGGCCTATTGGGGCCCATTCATATCAGGAAGCGTTTACTTAATTTTGACCCCCATATGGACACGATAGAGGGGTCCCCGCAAGCAAGCAATGGTTCGCACTATGGCAGACCCCTTCCACCAATCTAATATTCCCTTTTCGGGGCCCCATTTCCTTAGGGGGCTCAGAAATCAAACCTGTATTGATGGACTGATCACCAATCTATTTGTCTCCATTTTCCTGCCAGGACCGTATGTGATGGGGGATCCCTCACTTTCTGGGTGCACATAGACAATAACGGACACTTACAGGCGGGTCACACGTCCCGTCGCTTGCTGACATGTTGCGTCAGGTTCCTGGTATACAAGTGGTGTAGATCATGACCATGAATGCCCGTCTTCCCCCTATTCTGCAGGCCATGAGGGTCTCCGCTGGGCCCTGCTGTTTGATTTTCTTTCATCATTCCCTTCTAAAGACTGGAGAAAGGGGGAGGTAAGGATTTTTTTTTTTTCATTAATGGCAGATCGTCCCGGCCGGTGCCAGGCGCTGCCACCATTCATCGTGTCCCTGCTGTGGATCACTGGAGCATCGGTGGATTAATCATCGCTCCAGCCCCGGAGACGTCCGCTCTCTGCAGGCCTGAATCCATTATCAGGACCCTTCTGCACAAACGCCTTCCATGACGCGCGTCCAGCCGCCTAATTCACAGCTGTGATCAGCATGCCGCACTCATTCCGGCCCACCATTATAGATGCACTGACACCGGCTAATGGGAGAGGTCACTGCACCCCATTGCCCCTGCTCCCAACTAAGAGACGCAGCCCCTGGGCTGTGGTGGCGTGATTTCCCCCAAATAACAGAGCGGCATCTGTAATCTCAATCTGTAATGAAAGGGCACCCAGGATCGGGCTACGTGGAGGGAACCTTACTATGTGTCCCCTCCTGGAATATCAGGCCTGTACATATCTTATAAAACTGACTGCTGTAATATGCCTTACAATGGTCAGAGCACCAAGTCCTGTGAAATGATAAATCATAACCTGGTTACCTGCAGTCTCCACTAGAGGGCGCTTACTCCAGCCTATTTACACTAAACTCAATACTGTACACAGACAGCTTAACTGCTCCCTCTAGTGGTGACGGCAGATAGCACATATGTTGTAAATGGCTCAGTGGTTAGCACCTTGGTTCTACTCCCACCAAGGACAACATCTACAAGGGGTTTGTATGCTCTCCTTATGGAGGACTCGCCGTGGCCATACACATCACATGGTCGGCAAACATTAAGACAATGACTAACTACTTTTCCTTCTGAACTCTCCCCATTTTGATGCACACTCAGTTTGGCCAAACATGTATGTGTTCTGCACGAGAAGAGGAGAGTAGGCCGCTCCTAGACATCCATGGCAGTGGCTTATCTGAAGATTGAAAATACCCAAATCTTCCCTGTGCCGACGTTACCTGCCAGGGGAATCCAGGAGCCGCTGTACACATAAGGTTCCGTTTTTTTTACGTCAGTCAAAATCCACCAATTTTAGAAAAAAACGGATCCGCCAAAAAGTGGGCGGATCCATTTTTCCTCCATAGACTTACATTAGTGGCGGATCTTGACTGACGGTCGTCCGTCACACCCGTTTTTTGACGGATCCGCCAAGATTTTAGCGTCTCCCGGGCGGATGAGACGGACCCTGCAACTTTTTTTTCCACGACGGTCCGTCAATTTTAAGTGCGCATGCCCCGAAGCTTTACTCTAGAAAGCATTTTAACCCTGAAATGCCGTTCCGGGAGCGGCGAAAAATCTCTCTCTCTAGACAGCGGTCGCTTTAAATTTTTCATCTTCGGCGGATCCGTCCATATTAACATCCGTATGTCACAACGGAGGCGGATCCATTAATTTTCGTTTTTGGCGGATGTCAACTGTCCGCCATCAACGGCAGTGAGAAGCAGGCCTTAGATGGTTGGTCGGTCAGGTTTGGCTGATTTGTGTGGGGCCGGAGGGGTCTCCTCTCATTCATCCTTTAAGCTATTCATGTCTTCTGCCTCAGAGGTCAGATTTTAGGCTTGGTCACCGATCTGAGAGGTCAGTAGCCAGCACAGATTGGAGAATAGACCGATTCCTGCTGGTAGTCTCCGCACTGATCACTATGTATTATGCCGTTGTTGCCTGCGCTGTGTTCAGTGTACGCTTTTATCGCCTTTATTATCATATACACTTATCACATTCTCAATATCGGCATAAAATCCATACTCTGTCTCCGTCAGGACATCTGACCGGTCTAGTCCTTCTGGAAGCAGGCAGCAGATAACACAGTAATTGCTTTATAAGCTGTGGATGTGCTATGCCAGCCGCAGGAGGTAAGTGGTGGAGATGGAGCAGAGGAACAGCCCTGCTATTGGCATAAGTGACAGCTTACATGGCAGAGGGTCTGCAAAGACCCCCCCATACACCTTACACTGACAAAGGCCGTACCCGCCGGTATCTGAAGACTCTGGTGAGAGTAATATGTATGGCGGTCTCCTGACTGTCCCCCAGCTGGATGATGTGTAGGAGTTAAGGATCACGCATGGCCAATTTCAGACTGCCAGACCTTTTGTTCTCTTGAGAGAAGTCACCGTTAGAGATGGCGGCAGCGGATCTCATACAAAGCCACTGCCTGAACAATGGCCCCAACCATCATTCAACCAACAGGTGTCAATTGTGTATGGGGGGGACTCGCGTATCATCACAATGCCTGGTCATGGTGTGGAGGTGGTGCCTAAATTCACACCCCATTTGTGTGAATAGGGATTCCCCATCTCCAGTCACATAATCAAATATTTTCCCTTTCACCCATGACCACACCACCTGAGCGAGGATCCGCCCATCCAGGAGAGGAAACCCACTGAAATAAAAGAGCGGCACATCAGTTCGGTTTCCTGTCCTTGATGAGACCCCCTCAGGATGAAGGTGCGGCTGGAAAAAAGGCCCCAGGCCTTACCCGGTGGCTGGAAGAGCTGCTTACCTGGCCTTGACACCGGTGCATTGGGTCTGGAAGCGCCACCATGGAGCTTGATTGCTGGTGTGGTAGGCAAGCATGAGCAGTAAAGGGTTCATCATAATCTGCGGCTGCTAGGGTTCGCGCAGACGGACGACGCGCCACAAGATGTGCTCCATGTTGTAAAACGCACAAAGTGAGTTGGAGGAAGACTGCTCAGCGCATGCGCATGGCACACCACACAATGTGCTCCCTGATGTGAAACGCACCAAGTGAGTTGGAGGAAGACTGCTCAGCGCATGAGCATGGCACACCACACAATGTGCTCCCTGATGTGAAACGCACCAAGTGAGTTGGAGGAAGACTGCTCAGCGCATGGCACACCACACAATGCTCCCTGATGTGACACGCACCAAGTGAGTTGGAGGTAGACTGCTCAGCGCATGCGCATGGCACACCACACAATGTGCTCCCTGATGTGAAACGCACCAAGTGAGTTGGAGGTAGGCTGCTTGGCGCCTGCGCATGGCTCGCCTCAGGTAGTGCTCCCTGTCATAAAATGTGCCAAGTGAGTTGGAGGAAGACTGCTCAGCGCAAGATGTGCTCCCTGTTGTAAAATGCACCACATGAGCTGGAGGTAGCCTGCTTGGCGCATGCACACGGCCCACCACCCAGGGGCGCACCCTGATGACGATTGCGCCAAGTGAGTCGGAGACAGCTCGGCATGAACGCACCCCACCACATGGCGTGCCCTGATGACAAGTGCGCCGAGTGAATTAGAGGTAAACCGCTCCGCGCACCACAAGATGACTCGTAAACAGAAACGTTTAATATATTAAAATCAGAATAGGCAGTGAGGAGCAGAGGTTTCATAAATACACAAAAAAAACACTGAGCGTGACCTGTGCAAAGGGTGTCTGGGGGATCCAAAACGGACAATGACGACATCTTGTGTCCCATCCACTTAATACTGCCTGGTATAACAGTTCGGAGGATTACAGGAGACTACAGACGGGTGTACGGCTCTTCACGGTGTCACACCAGTGTCAAAAGACAGTGCAAAATAGTCCGGTAAACAAAGACGACCCAAAAATATGACAGGCTCCAGGCTGGGAGCGAGTGGCCATGTCACCATACACTTAGGAGATCTGGAGCGGGCAATGTAGAAGTACCATGTGACTTGTGCCGCCGCTGCGGGATCTGTCAGCACTTGGTCCTTCTCTGATGTAAAACGCGGACCGACAATACGGATTCACGGTGCAGGATGTCGCTCAGCTCTCCCAGACCCAGTGTGGACACCTTGGCCCCATTCACCTCCAAGATCTCATCTCCCACTCTCAGGAGGCCAGAATAAAGCTTGGCAGTGTTGGCGTCACTCATGTCCTGCACGTAGATACCTGCAGGGGTGAGTGTACATGTTTTAGCATTTACATAATTTTAAGGTCATTTCTACCTTCATATATGGGTATCGTCATATACCGCTACCACATACAAGCAATTTTGCAATTTACTGTTTAGTAAAATTCTCAGCCATTCCCGAGATACTAACACTTTTTGTTTACATCTCGTTGCTTTGGAGACCGACCACCACTGCTAGACAGCAGAACATGCTCAGAGCTTACAAGCTCTTTTCTATTCAGCATGTATGTCTTGTTTTAAAGCCAGACAGGATCACTAGAGGGCGCTGTTAACTCTTAACACAGACAAGTTTCAGCATCGTGCTTACAAGCTAGAGAGCAGCGGTGGTCGGTCTCCTAGACGACAAGCTTCAAAGAAACGTCTTACTATCTCGAAAATGGCAGAAAATTTTAAAAAGCAGCGAATTGCAAAAGTTGTTGTTTTTACAAGTTCTTTCCGACAATAGCCATCTATGAATATGGGAAAAGCTCTATAAGATCATGTTTGTCTTTTGCGTACCTGAGTCTGGCCTTCCATTCTCAGAAGAAATACTGAAGCCGAAACCTCCTTTTTCTAGACAATGCAGTTCCAAAAGGCGAGTCCCATCTGGATAAACCTCTGCGACCTTCCCCAATGCCCGCGCCATAGCAGGAGACCCTATGTCTTCTACGCTGAGCGCCCGCCTATGGGTGCAAGAAAGTGGTGACTGGTACTGCACAGCACAGGCGTCATAGATGCAGGATATCAATGTCTGCGGATATGGTAACGCAAAGGTTTCCTTCTTGCATGGCTGCTGTATATCGGTGACATACCTTGGAGCGGTGTTCACACCTCCGGTAATGTAAGCGGCAGAGCGGTCCGATTTCCCGAGCAGATTCTGAACCGAAGATGCTCTTCTGGGAAGGTTAAATGGCGACATCTGGTGGGAAATTGAGAGTACTACACATTAGATAGTATCCCTACTTCACATGACTGAGCACCAAAACTACCAAGTGTCTGATCATTTCCATTATTTACCTATAAAACATATAACTAAATATAAAAAGACTTAATTTTACCTCAACTATTAACACTCTGTATAACAATTCTACTCATCACTTGGTTACTGAAAATCACTATTTATATCAATATAATTCAGTTGTTTTTTTTTAAATTATGACCTATTTCTACAAAAGGCCATTAGGTGTGTAACTAGAGTTTTAAGGGCCCATCAACCACCACCTTGTTACTTGAATGCTACCGTGATACTGTTCCAATATATAAATAATGTCCCCTTTGTACCTCACTGTATCATTAATGCCCCATATATGGATAATACCCACTTTGTGCCTCCATCTATTAATGCCCCTACATATGGACAATGCCCCCTTTATGCCTCAGTATATGAATAATGCCCCATTTGTGCCTCCATCTATTAATGCTCACTTCGTGCCTCCATTAATAATGCCCCCATACATGAATAATGCCCCCTTTATGCCTTCATATATGAATAATGCCCCCTTTATGCCTCCATCTATAATACCCCTATATATGAATATTGCCCCCTTTGTGCCTTTGTATATTATTAATGCCTCTTTTGTGCCCCCATATATGAATAATGCCCCCTTTATGTCTCCATATATGAATAATGCCCCCATACATGAATAGTGCCCCCTTTATGCCCCCATATATGAATAATGCCCCCTTTATGTCTCCATATATGAATAATGCCCCCATACATGAATAATGCCCCCTTTATGCCCCCATATATGAATAATGCCCCCTTTGTGCCTCCATCTATCATTAATACCCCTATATATGAATAATGCCCCCTTTGTGCCTCCATCTCTTATTAATACCCCTATATATGAATAATGCCCCCTTTGTGCCTCCATCTCTTATTAATACCCCTATATATGAATAATGCCCCCTTTGTGCCTCCATCTCTTATTAATGCCCCTATATATGAATATTGACCCCTTTGTGCCTCCATATAACAGTAATGTCCCTGACTGCACACCCCATTTGTGTCCCCATTCTCTCGTTGAGCTCTCGGGCTCCTTCCATCGCAGCTCAGGTGGTGCGAGGAGATGAAGTGATCTCATTGCACGGCCTGACATGTTCCTCGTACATGTATCCTCTGAGGGCTACAAGCCTCAATCAGCTTGTGACGTAGCAGAGCGAGTAGTGAGGCTGGGAGCTCATGGCACCAGGGTCACCGGCATATACATCCTGAGGACGGTGCCCGGGTGAGAGGAGCAGTTTGTCCATCCTGATCCGGTCACAGTTGCATTCTCTCTGATCGTTATGCCACTGGCCACCAATATTGGATTGGTGGTGGGTCCGACTTTTGACATCGCTGCCGATCAGCTGTTCGGATGGTCTGCGCCCCTTTATCTGTACAGCGCAGCCCCATACAATGGGTGGACCGGTGTTGCAGTGAGTAGGACAATCCCCGACACAGCGGCTCTGCTCTTCTGCTAAATACAAGGAGACAATGTTCTCTGCTGTCCTAATACTTTACTACACGGTGGTTACAACAGTGCAGGCGCTATAAGATCCCAGCACCGAGCACAAATGGGGTGAAGGGTTTTCAGCGGCTGAGCGTAAAAAAAGAATATTCCTATTCACCTGCAGCCAGCAAAGATCTGGAATTGGCGACGTCACATAAGTTTTCATTGTGCAGCGAGTAAAGTTAATTTACATTAAAGTCTTTAGGGCAATTAGCGCAATGATGGCGGCGGTCCGCAGCAGAGACGGCGCTCCAACGGCAGAGCGTCCGGTATAATGTAATGCTGAAGCAATTAGTGAGCGCACTGTCAGCACTGTCCCTGCAAGCTCTGCTGATCTGCACGGTGTCACCTGCCGCCTGCACGCTCTCGCTGGATGCCCACGGGGCTTTATTTTAATGGTGACACCCTAGTCAGTGTCACGGGTGACAAGGATGGAGCTGAAGGAAATAGGATTCTACAGAAGGAGAAAATCTAGAGAATTCAGAAGCATAATGAGTTATATTCCTGGCTGAGTCATTTGAAGGGAAGAAAAAAAAGCTGAAGGATCTCAACTGCAAAGTAAAGTTTCGGGTAATCATTTTTTTTTGCCTTCAAAAACTTAAATGGGTTATCCAGGCTGACGTTAACACAGAGTAATTACCGAAAAATATGATGTGCTGTGTGTCAGTGACGTAACTCGGAGCTTGTAAGCGCTGCATATATCTGGCCATCAGCAGGACAGACGACAGCTGATGATTGGTGGGGGTGCCGGCTATCAGACCCCCACCGATCTGATACTGATGAGAGGCCAGCAATACAGCGAGCCTGGACAACACTTAAATTTATGAAAGGTGCCTGGTGTTCCAGACTAGCAAAAAGTCTAAAGTTTATTGTAAATGCATTAGTGCCCTATTTAAAAAAAAATAAAATATATATATATATATATATATATATATATATATACATACATACACACACATTCTATATATATATATATATACACACACACACACACACAAACATATGCACACATATACTTAAATGGTGTTCTCCATTTTTGGAAACCCCCTTTTCTTTGGTTGCAATTTACTTTAAAAACAAACAAATAAGCAATTTGTGCTTTACTCACCCTCTCTGGGTCCAGTGTCTGTTATGGCCAGCAGTGCAGACATCACATCGAGAGCACTGCAGCCAATAGCGGTGTTCTGTTGTTCTGTCCGAGTTGAGGTGCTTAACTCATCGATTGGCTACATGATGTCAGCGCTGCAAACAATAACAGAGACCGGGAGCTCGGCGCTGGACCCGGGGAAGGTGAGTAAAGCGCAGTTTATTTGTGTTAAAAAATTAACAGTCAGCTGACAGAGGTTTGTCCGAAACCAGGAAAACCCCTTTAATTGAGCTTAAAACAGTAAGTACACAACATCTGTGTTATCACACATACCCCTATTTCAGTTTTTCCCACTGCCTCTTTTTTTTCGTCAGATCCACTTCTGCCCCTCAGCTCAACACAGAGGAAATAATGACGCTGGCCCGTGATTGGCTGGGAAGTCATTTCTGTGTATTTTGGGGAACCAGGAAGTAGAAACCTGTTGGGACCTGGGAAGCATCGAAATTGGGGGAAGAAAAAGATTGGAGAGGGTTGGGAACACAGGTCACGTGAGGCCTAATAAGCAGACCAAGGATGCCAGGCCAAGAACATCAGGTCAAAGAAGCCACGCCAAGGACACCAGGCCCAGGACGCCAGGCCAAGGATGCTGGTCGACAAAGCGAAGCATGGCTGCCTCTGAGGACCGCATAGGATGTTGCACAAGGGCATCACAAATCTAATTGCTATCTAGTGATAAGCGTCTGATTGCTGCCACCAATCATGAGAACTGGGGTGCCATGTCCCCAGTTTAAAAGCAAGTCAGTTGCTCTGCCAGACGTCTCTGCCTATGATGGCTGCAGCCGCTGTGCCCGGATTACAGGCTACAGACTTATGTACGCGGTGTGCCATCACACTGTGACTAATCACGTACCTTATGTGTAATGGTTGCAGCAATATTGCAGTTCATGTATTGTTAGTGGCAGTGTGCTGACACACCATGTATGTATATGGCGGTATATTGGCCACATAGCGGGTTTGTGCCCCTGTACATTCATTTAGTACTAAGGGCCCTATTTTTCTTTTTTTGTGTAGGCTACAAACAATCCTAGTGTCCTCTGCATGTGTTACCTCCTCTGTTATCAGACTCCTGAGGTCAGCACTATTCACACACAGCAGGTTATTTATCCCCGGGGAGACCTCCCATAGAAATTCACAGCTTGCATTTGTTATTTTAGCTTGGAAAAGTGCAGGCAAGTGAACTAGGGACAGGAAATGCCCAAAAAGCACCTTACAGCTCTGCAAGCAGACAGCAAAGAAGCAGGATGCCTACCGGCCAGCTCTGAGAGAGAGGAGCCACAATGCAGAGCGCACCGCGGCAATGGTCATTCTGCACCAAGCCGGTGCCCTAATCTCACCCAGCCCTTAACATGCACCACACAGAAATATTATCCACCAGAAGACCACTAGTGTCCTCCCAAAGTATTGCACCCCTTTCACGGACCCAAATGTGCCCCCCATGTAGTAAGATACCCCCCCCCATAGTATAATCCCACCACACAACTTATGATAGTGTAGGGGAAGTGGACTGACGTACGGACCTGTCTGCAGTGGGAAGGTAAAAGTGTAGATTGCTTTGGGTGGACTGTAGCATTTATAGATGGGAGACAGCTGGAGAAAGGAAAGATGGGTGTAGTACTGAAGTTTGGCCACAAGATGGGAGCAGTGAGAGCAGGGCTTAACATCAGCTTAGGGCTATGAAAACGCACAGTCATGGGGGATACATAAGGAGGAGTAGAGAGTTCCAGAAGGTCAGCTCAGGAGAAGAGAAGTCCAAAGGGAGAAGTGGACAGAGAAGGAGCTCCGGAAGGGACTGATAACAGAGACAGTCGGGGGTGGCCCTGACAGGAGAAGCCGCAGACAGAGAGAGCCTGGGGTAGCACAAGACGGACGGGTGAAGCGCTGTGATGGTAGACCTAGGGCAGCCACAGTGAAAGAGCCGCGAGGGAGGTCAATCAGGAGACGGAAGGAAGTGGAGGTACCCGGGCCTGTGTGCAGAGTCGAGCAGCTGCTGTGTGGTGCTGCGGGTCGTCGCGAGGACGGCTAATAAAAGAGGACCTGTTGGACGCACTTCAGTCTCTGTCTGTTCGCGGTGGAAAGCGGACCACCCCCCAGTCGGCTCACCTACCTACAATGTTCCCCACACACATTGTGATGCCCCCATACTCAGTATAAGGCCCCATGTACACTCCCCCCATACAGCATGATGCCCCACTCAGACTCTAACCACAGATCCCTCCCACACAGTCTAATGCCGCCCCACAGCTCTGCTTCATAAACCGATACAACAGTGTTACTCCAAAGCGCACCCCCAACTCTGCGCGGGCCAAGCGCACCCCCAACTCTGCGCGGGCCAAGCGCACCCCCAACTCTGCGCGGGCCAAGCGCACCCCCAACTCTGCGCGGGCCAAGCGCACCCCCAACTCTGCGCGGGCCAAGCGCACCCCCAACTCTGCGCGGGCCAAGCGCACCCCCAACTCTGCGCGGGCCAAGCGCACCCCCAACTCTGCGCGGGCCAAGCGCACCCCCAACTCTGCGCGGGCCAAGCGCACCCCCAACTCTGCGCGGGCCAAGCGCACCCCCAACTCTGCGCGGGCCAAGCGCACCCCCAACTCTGCGCGGGCCAAGCGCACCAAAAATAAGGAGAGTCATCCTGAATGAGGGATGGTTGGTAGATGTATGTAAAGTATCCCAACCCGCCAACCCCTGTTCTTATTCAGAGCATACGGGTGTCATCAATGGCGGTCACCTCCACCGAGTATCCTCTTCTAGCGTGAGTGTACTGTGCCTGCATAGAGCACCTCCTGCTGCACCACATGGGCTCTCATATTTTGGTTGTCACATGCAGTTGACCGCTCGGGAGCTTCAGTGGAATTAAAAGGTATTTAAAAAATAACTAAAGTTGTGTTTTCACAATTTAGTCCAGCATGGAAAGCTATGAAACTTTGCAAATCACTTTATGATTTACGTTAATTCCTGTAACAGATTGGATGTACGTGGTTTCCCAACCTCTGCTTTTCCCTAGTCAATTTGCCTTCAGCTGCATTGCTATTAGAACGCAGTAATTAGGAGTACAGATGATGGCAGTGATGGGTCAGCTCAGCCCCTAACACTGGGGATAAGCTGCTGCAGGAGATTGTTGTGATAAACAGAACACTCAGGAGGAGGAGATGAGGCTGATGAATCACAGCCATCATCTGTACTCCAAATGAGTACATAGAGTTAGCAGTGCAGCTGAATGCAGGCAAATAGACTGGTGAGAAGCCGAGGTTTGGAAACCACTTTCATGTAATTTATTTTCTAAGGGAATGAAGACAAATCCCCTAATAAAGTTTGACGACAAATCCCCTAATAAAGTGATTTACAAAGTTTCATAACTTTCTTTGCTGGACACAGTTAATAAAACATGTTGAAAGTTTAGTTACTCTTTAAAGGAGTTTTCTAAGATTTGAATAATAATGTATTATCCTTCCATGACAGGACATCAGTATTAGATTGGTGAGGGGCAGTATTTTATCTCCCCAGCAATTAGCCAATAGAAGTGGCTGCGTCGTCCCCTGGAGAGCTGCATCCTCTTCACATCCTCTTCACTGTGAGCCCCCTCTGCTCTGCACAGTGACGCACCTATCAGAGCCATCGCTAGGTTTTCCTTTTCCCGGGGCAAACGTTCAGCTCTGTATCTATATACCATGGCCAACGTGATGTGGCTTGTTGGTGCTCCCCTAGCACCCAAGGTACGCACTTCAGCTGTCCGCCCCTAGACGTGGCTGCAATATCAGGCAAAGCCTTTGTAAAATGTGTGACGTGCTTGTGAACGGAGCACTGTAAACTAGCAGAGGCCGCAAAGCTCACCAGAACCCCGCAGCCGCCTCGATCAGGTGATCAGCGGGAATTGCCAGGAGTCGGACCCCAGTCGATATAATAGTGATGGCTATTCATCAATATGAAAATCATGGAAACTGATCTCATGCGCTAGATATCGGGAGACCCCAATATCAATTTTAAACTGTGTGGGAATAAATGGGTTAACGTCTTGGAGCCACGGAGTCAGATCCTTATTAGCAGTGTTGGACAAGTGTCTGAGCTTTGTCTATATGACATATATGCAGAGATAAGGCAGGTGCAGAAGGCAGATAAGGGGCTGCAGGCAATGAGGAGGTGTCACCACAGGAACTTATCAGCGGCTGTGCACACACAACAAGCTGTCATTCATGTTTATTCAGCCGGGATGCTGATCTACTCACCAGCTTCAGAGATTGCAGGGATGGACTCTTCTTTATCGCACCCAGCTTCTCACATCCAGCATATGAATCGCTGTCCCCATTTGCTGTTACATGTCCTTTATGGAAGTCTGGAGGAGATATCTGCTCCAAACTAGAAGACTGGAACCGCTCCAACTTGGGTCTTGACGTTAGGCCAATGCTGGAGAAGATTTTTCTCATTCCGCTCCGGAGGTCTCCTTTTTTAACGTCAGACTGAACTTTGCTGTGAAAAAGATCACAAGATGGAGCTTGTTTAGCACCAGGTTCATTCACCATGAATATCAAATGGATGATTCCTCAAAGGGGAAATCCACATTTCAAGCCACATTAAAGGGAATCTGTTAGCAGGTTTTTGCCATTTAATCTGAGAACAGTGTAAAGTAAGGGCAGAGACACTGATTCCGGGGATGCGTCACTTATTGGGCTGTATGCTGTAGTTTTAATATAATCAGTGTTTTCTCAGCAAGAGATTATAATTGCTGGACTAGGTCTCACATCCAGGCCAGTCCATCTAATCTATGTAACCCCGCCCCCAACACTGATTGGATGCCTGCTGACAAACTGTGTACACAGAAAGCTGCCAATCAGTGGTGTGGATGGGGTTATGCACAGCTCAGCATTCATAGCACTGCTACATTTATAACAGAGAAAACAGGGAGTTTATCAAAACTACACCAAGTAGCCCAGTAAGTGATACATTGCTGGAATTAAGCTCTCTACCCCTCCATCATGCAACTCTCAGATTACATATCAAAAAACTTCCCTTTAAGGAGCAGTAAGCTAATAACCTGCACAGCAGCCACTCCTGCACCAGGATATTTGTAGTCACAATTATATTTATTTCTTGGGGAGCTCGATCAAACCAGCATGGCTGCCGTTTTAGGTACAGCAGGGATTGTCAGCCTCGTTATATATGATGGAGCAGTGGCACTCCGCTCTGTACCCGGTTTACATCCGGCATCGGCCAGAGCTGGTAACAGGTGTCGTTTTGCCCAGTGTCTGGCCACCAACTTTCTGAAAATTAGGAATTATCCCGAAGAATAGGTCATCAATATTATAGTAGTGGAAAACCCCTTCAAAGTTGATTTCAGCAGAACGAGCCAGCCATCTAATTGTATAGATTCCCCAACTTCTCCCCTACAGAGGATGATGGGGCAGAGCAGGATCGGGCAGTTTGCATTTTAGACTCCTGATCCTGTTGGTCTTCATTCTCATTGACGACACAGAGATTTGGGAGGTTCAGTACGCAGCTCTCTCGTCTGTGTGTGGACATCTTTAGGGTGATAACTTGTGTGATGAGCAGTAATGGTGACCATCATTACACCCAAAAACTGCAATAATCAAGCCGAACAATATAAGGATTACTATTTATAGATAGATGTGCCTTTTCCTCTCACCTCTCTTGTGCCAGCTCTGTGCACCTGTCTTTGGTTGCAATCACTGGACCAAAACCTTAAAAAAAAAACAAAAAAAAACAAACAAACAAACGATAAGTGAAATGTATCATTAACCAGAACCATAGTGATTCTCACCACGTCTGCAAGCAGTCTCGTAAGCCCTATTGTATCAGATTAGCTTTACCCTTATGCCCCCTGCGGCTCCACTTCTGGCCTAGGTTCTGAATATCTACGGCTCATATCATGCATAAATATGGACTTTATTTCATATAGACCATGATAAATATCAGACTTTCTTACCGATGCGCTCATTGTTTGCAGATTGTTGGCGGTTTGGTCGCGGTTTCTCTGTGCACTTTTCTTTTTTCAGAAAACTCCCTTCGTTTAAGGTCTCCTCCCTGGATTGACTACTGACCTGAGGACCAGGCCCAGATTCCCGAAGTTCTTTAGCCGAGTTATTTCTCTCGCAGTGCACTTGTCTGTTACCGGGGTGAGAGCTCTCATTGTCTCTTGGTTCCCTTTTCACCGGTTTCTTCCCAGAAGCCGATCTGTTCTCCTTGGCTTCCTTGCTCTTCTTCTCCTCTGACTGTTTCCTACAATTTGAAGATGCTTCTCTACCCCTAGACTCCATTAATTTCACGCTGGAGGTAGACAGATGATGGTTGTCTATGTCTCCAAGAACATCAGAATTAATCACTTTGGAGTTTGGCACTAAATTGGAGTGAATTCCCTTTTTATCCTGAAAAACTGGTACCTTATTTCCTCCATGTAATAGCTGTTGGTTAACACCCTCTGTATGGACTGCCAATCTACCCATTCTAGATAGCACTGCGGTGGGTGCTTTCCCGGGTGGAGGAATAGGCACACGGTTAGAAAGACCACCTTGCATTTTGCCAGAATCTGATGGAGGAACCACAAACGGGATGCAAGGAACCGTGGGAGCAATATGGGCACTACCGCCTGTCCGATCCATTGCTCCTTGTCTACCATCTAGATTTAAGACAATGTTCCCTGTTTCTATTTCTGTATGTAATGTGTTGAGCCCCTTCTCCTTATCCAGATTTAAACTCTTGGGTTTTCTTGTGGTCTTAGCTTCCAGGTCTTGTGGTATTTTTGCTGAACCAGTTTTACCAGGATCAACGTAGTACCCACCAGTCATGGCACCCAACTGTGGATTAGATTCTGAGAATTTTAGAACAGAATTGGGTTCGAAAATAGAAGACTTCTCCCCAAATCTGCTTTCTAGAGCAAAAACAGAGGTACCATTTTTTCCTTTAATGATTTTTTCCGAGTGTGATCCTCCAGTTTTTGTTGGAGCATCTGAGAATGAGCGGGTTGGGCGTAATGTGGCGCCATGCTCAGGTGTATTTGGTAAACTGTTGTATAGTTTGGGTGTTCCCCATCTATGAGTCCTGCTGCCATCTTCTTCTCCAGAAGAGTCTGCAGTAGAGTCACCGCCAATGTGCGTCTCGCGGATCAGCTCTGTATGAACTCGCCATGGTTGGGAAGGTAAAATCCAGTGAGGAGATGGCTTGACCCCCATAGGTGAGCTGAAGGAGCCATCCTGAGTAATTTTTGAACCTAACTGAACACTTCGTAGGTTAGTACCATGAGTAGCAGCTGGATTGGGTCCTGATACTTTTATGTTGGATCCACAACTTCCACATTGTCCATGACCAGATGGTGACAATTGCTCCGTCCAGGAAGGAAACCCATTTGCCTGTCTCTTGGGTGGAGGAGTGTTGGTCACAGAAGCCGTCTGCGGAACATGTTGCCGTTCTCGATATCTCTCTTCTACATCTCTCTCAGATTCATCCTGAAACCGTACATGAGACGGAGAACTCCCACGAGAACCTTTGTGCCAAGAACAATAGTCACTGCTTGAGCTGTCACTTTGAGATCCTCCGTCGGTCACACCACCAGTGGCACTGAAAGCAGAAGAAAACATACCCGAGAGTACATCATCAAAACTCAATTTTCAGGATGACTTCACAGTTTCTGGACATAATGTGAACATCTTGGTTAGTGGCCTGTGGCAATTGGCACGCGAGGTCAATGCTCTATATGTGATGTTGTAGGAAAAGTCATTTTCATTTACATAATGTACAGAATGAGTCCTGTGAAAAGAGATATACGGCCTGAAAGGCTCCAATATTTCAGAGAAGATATAGTTAGAAGATTTGGAACAATCGGCAGAGATGAGACTAAAGGGCCTTTTACACAGAGAGAGATTGATAGCGATATCGCTAAAGCGTCACCGATTTTGTGACGCAACAGCAATATCACTAGCGATCACGCTTTGTCTGACACGTACCTGCGACCGGCCGCCCCCGCTCCATATCGCTGATCGCGCTGGAAAGGCCTGGGCCATTTTTCCTCGTTGGCGTCCTGCTGGCACCGACTAGTGACGCATGGACGCAGGCGGAAGTAGTCATCGCTGCGGTGTGACAGCTAAAAGCAACCGCCGACGGATCGCTTATCGCTGCTGCATCGCTGGTGAGGTCTGCCTGTTTGGCAGCTCACTAGCGACCATTTAGCGATGCACCAGCGATCCTGACCAGGTCGTATCGTTGTTGGAATCGCTGGTGCATCGCTAAATGTAACGGGAACCTAACACCGACTTGCACCTCTGGCCGGCTCTTCCCAGCGCCGCTGCTGGTAAATTAGCAAGTCTCTCCCATAGTGAGAGACCTTATAATCACCAGGGTATATAACTGGGAAAAGACATGGTAGGTACCAGGTCTGATTTACAAGGGATATCCTCTCTGAAACTTCTCAGTGTTTCAGAGAAAAATATACCTGGCTGAAATTGTGCAGCCAGGATCTGATTCATGCTGCCCGCGGTTTGGCTTACCTTCCCGCCATATAAAAGAATCACCCGTTGACTCTCCAATAATCTGTTGGTTGAGTATCAAGAGGGCACAACATACACATTAGATTGTCAGCCAATATCAACAGGTTGAGACAGCTTTAGTCTGAAGTGTATGGGGGGCCTTAATGGGATTGTACGAAGTCTATGTGTGGGATAATGAATAACTCTCTAATCACTGGTGGTCTAATTGCCAAGACCACTACCGGTTACGAGTACAACCTCGTTTGAATCGAGCGTAGCGCGAGCATACACACCTCTGCTCCATTAATTCTTAATAGGCATGCCAAAAATCAGCCCATCGCCACACTCGTCTATGAAAATGAATGGAGTGGGGGTGCACATGTTCAACCTTCACTCCATTCAGACAGTGCTCTGTAGCCCCGTTCCTGAGATCAGTGGGGTCTGGGCTGTCAGACCCCCCCCCAGCGATCTTGAAGTTAAAGCAGAAAACTAAATATCTATCCTGGTGAAAGAAAGATGGCGACTCTCGAAATTTGGTAATATTCCTAGCATGAAAGTTCTCACTGACTCATGATGGGAAATTTTCTCAGCCGACCTCACAGAAAAATCTGGCAGAGCCCATTGATCTCTGTGGGACCACTTGACCACCTTATGTGCATGCAGACCTCCTGACTCTATCCCAACAGATAATGTCAGGGATAAATAACGATTGGTGATGTTGAATTTCAACGTCAATAGATAGGAAACCACCACAGTTGTCGCAGTAATTTATCCTCCTCCTTCCATTGAAAACACATGTACTCGGGCGATCGGAGCGTGCACGTGTCTGCGAGCGGTCAGCCACGGCATCCATGTATAGGGCAGAGGTGCATCAATGAAAATGGCCCAGTGATAACGAGTATTGTCGTCTCTTACTGATGGCTTTGAGCGAGATTTCCTCAACATTTGGTAAATTATGCAGGAATTCCTGCTGAAGTTTACAAATGATTAACCCAAGAAACGCGGGAAGATCTTCAGCAGCGTGTTCTCGTGGGTCACATAATATCGACAGAAGTACGGGGTATTATTACAAGGCTAGGACCATTACTGTCATATGTGAAGCTCCTCGACACCTCCATAGGAAATAATTGCTGTGCAGACGATGGCTGGAAACGTTTCATTAGCATCGTCTTTCTAATGAACAGGTTTATGGGCTGAGTAATCCAACATAAAAAAATGGCACAAACATGGGTACTGTATGGAGGCAGGAGGCTGGGTATAGGTATTGTCTGAGCTCATTCACCATGGCGGCTCGATGACAGCCTATATCAAGGATACAGATAATGTACTCAATGGGGCGACTGATCGGAGGACGCCGGTGATACGGGCGACTCTCACCCTCTCATCCTCCCTTTTGTTACCACTTGCTTTGGATTTTGATCTTAATCCCTTCAATCCCATTCTCTATGTTGTCTGGTCCCTTCCTGCATTTTACCATCTTCATTTTGCTTTTTTTTTTCCCCACTCTCCCCCACCCCCCATTCCCTTTCGCTTACCGGCGTGGCGGAGGCTGCGAGTGTGGATGTGGTAGTACGCAGTGGGAGGCTCGCAAGGGACTAGCCCCCTTTGCTTTCATCCGTGCTCTGTGCAGCAGCTGCTTGGCCTGTTCGTGACGGACACTGAGCTCCCTGGGAGAGGATTAGAAAGGATTTTATAATGACGCCACTTCCCTGAGTGCATCAGCCAACGTCAGACAGTATATAAAAAAAAAAAAACCCAGGGTGAGAGCGGAGACTGCCGCTGATAGCGCCCCCTAATGCATTTTTGTTAAAGATACAAAAATAAAGTGGAGCAAGCTGTGAAACTAGGACATAGCCCATGTTAGGAAAGGAGATAGGGATTGTGATACATGGACATATGGTTTAGGCTTAAAGATTACAGACGTTGGTCACTTCTAGCGGCATATTAATATTCTGCGGGGGGAATCTGCCGTAAGTCAGTAAGTAGATGTCCATCTACCAGCAGATGCCGAGAGCTAAAGAAGAGCAGAGTCCTAGCAAACTAATATCGGCTTCTCCTGCGTAAAAATATCTGCCACGCACCCCACAATATTCCCGAATGTCACCCGCTCACTGGTCCATACAATACGATCAAAGAACACTCTAGAGAAACTTGAAAATTATAGAAGCTACCCAAAATGAGATTTGCAGCAATTTTGATACAATTTTATGCCATTTTGAGGTCACTGGTGAAGTGACTACATACAATTAGAGCTGGTGCAAATCAATTTGCATCACGCAGTCCATCAGCCATGACGGTAGTCTGCATTCCCTGGATGGAAGCAGAAGAACCGCCTCTTACCTGACAGCATCCTGGGCTCTTCTTCTGATTACCTGGCCCAGCTACTCAAAAGAAGAGCCCCCTTATGCGTACGAGGCGGTTCTCCAGCTATCTTCCAACGGAAACACACCTCGTGAATGACCGATGGATTAGGCGCGGCAAATCCATCTCTACAAACAATTTGATACTTTTTGGGTTAGGGGGTTTTTTTTGTTAAACATGGTATAAAACCAAAATATTAATGGAGAAAATAAATCCACTAAAACACCATAGAAAAGCTTTTTATGTATAAGAAAAAAAATGGCATTTTAAAATGCTAGAAAACAAAGCCAAACATGTCACTCACAGCAATGGTCACCAAGCTACGACTCACCTACTTTGGACACATCGTACAAAGACAGCAATCACTGGAGAAGCATATCATGGTCAGAAGAATAGAAGGAACAAGGCAAAGAGGAAGACCTGCAACCCGATGGCTTGATACCCTCAAGATTACGGTGCAGAAGACCCTAGTGGACCTATCTAGGTTTGCACAAGTCTAATCTTCCTACAGAGCGCTCATCCATCAAGTCGCCCTTGGCTCGAGACAGAGCCAAAGGCCGTTAAACAAAATGGAAAAAGAATATAAGACCATGTGAGGGCGCTGTACTCCTCGACCTGTACCAATCCCACACAGAGTCAACTCCGGGTCCTAAAAATGTTTTATATCATTGGTCTGGGGCAACAAGCTTATCCAACAAGTAACCTGATTATATCTGAAGGTGGATTTCCACTTTGAGGAGTTTTATGGGGTTACAAAAGCATTGACATGTTTCTTTTAACCCAATTCTTGTCCATGGACTATGTCTCGTATTGCACCCAAGTCCTATTTCCTTCAATTAAGCAGAAGCGCAGTGACTGAAAGCAAGCAGCCATAGTTTATACAATATCGCAAACAGGAATGTGGGAAGATCCAAAAGGTGGAGGACAAATGTTAAAGAGGCATTCACACTTCTGAAAATTATGGTTTTCATCAGTATAAAATTGTTGGAGGTCTAAATATCAGCAACCCCTCCAATCATGTATCTGAAGAGGCTGTGGTGCCGGCATGGCAGCCTTTTCATTGCTTACAGGAGCTGTGGGAGAATTTGTACTCGTTTGCGCTGTAATTTTTTTTTTAGCGACTGTTCAAAATATTGCAGCATTTTTCCACAAAAGTGAGTGCAACAATGGCAGGAAAATCTTGGAAGAGTAGTTTAGTTTGGATGCCCCCATCGTAAGGTGTCAGAGGTTAATACGCCTCAGTGATGTGGTGTTACTCACCGGCAGTCATCCGTTACAGCGATCGATACACCAAAATCAGCGTCCATCTCTCCAGGGAACAACCCTACAATACAAAACACTAGTCATTCCATATAATGAATATCTGTAGACTATGGAGGTGTAGCCGGTCTCGCCCACATCCATACTCACAGCTGGCGTCTTTGGACACGTGCCCTTGACTGGCTGAACCGCCATTTGCATTGTCCACGTTGTGACAGGCTGTTCGGTTCAATTTACATCTCAGCTCTTTCCGGTTTCTTTCTACTCGTTCCGCCAGGCTCAGCGAAGAGTGGGGGTCCCCTGTAGTGTATGGGGTATCGGACGACGAGTGTAATGAGTCGTGAGAACATGATTGTGAACTGCTCTCATTACTATGAACATAGTTGGACAAGTTTTCCATTTGGCAGTTGTTGAAGTGACCCACGGTAGATCCACCGATGTCACAAGTCCCCCAAAGCTCATCAACCCCCCACATCTCCGGCCGAGCCCCAGAAACCAGCTCCTGCTTATTAGAATCCAACAAGTCTTCAGTCAGGTAAGTCCGAAGCTGTGGCGACACCAGCGCATCTTCAGCAACGTCGTCTTCACTGCCGGGACTCTCACGGCCTCTCGGTTTCTTCTCCTTCATCTGTTTTTCCTTCAGGGCCTTCACCTTTCCCTGCAGTACAGTTGTCGTCATTCCACGTTCTTCATGCTTCCTCGATTTCTCGGGTTGTTCCGTACCTCTCGTCTTCACACTTGCGGGTCTTACTTTTCTTGGGGATTTACTAACCCTTCCTGTGGATCTCCTCTTGTCAGTGGGGGAGACACATTCTCGTGCGTTAACCTCCATCTCCATCGTTTCCACAAATAAATCTTATCTGCAGATTTAACAGAAACATCTGAGTATCATATAACAGGAAGAAAAGGGTATGAAGCTGTGCAAGAAGAAAAAATGGTTTATTGTAAGATAGAAGAGGTGCAGTGTCATCAACAGCTTGATCATAAGGATCATTCTAAGAATTAATTTAAAGCTCTACATTTTCATAATTTATCGAGTAGATTTTCATTGAGCCTAAAAGTTATGCACGTCTAGGCAACCCTGTTTTACTGCTTCAATGCATCTAAAATAAAAAAACAAAGCAACTGCTTTCAGGAAGAGTTTTCAGCAGGCTCTATCATCAGAGGCAGGACTACAACAAGTAACAGCTCTATACACAGCTGACACCACAGTGGAAAAAAAGTAAAAAACATTTATGTTGACGTAAAAGTAAAGTTAGGATACTTGGAAGAAGCTGAGAAAAAAGGGAAAAAAACGCACAATTTTAAAATTTGACCTTAATGAGTTAATAATAAAAAAAAGTATATTTAGATCTTTCTAAATATTAAACTAATTATCCCAAACTATAAATACCACATATAGGGTAAAAAAAAATTGAAAAAACAGAATTTTATTTTTTTTCCCTGTCCACACCTTCCTAAAATACAGCATAAGCAGCAATTAAAATGTTCTAACCAAAAAAAGTAAAAAAAAAAAAAAAAAAGATAAAAATAAAGGTAATAAAGTCAGCCTGCCGTGCTGGATCCACAGAAATATTAAAGTTACAGGTTTCTTTATTTTTCCCACCATTTACATATTAAAAAAAAAAAAAAAAAACAACAAACAAAAACAACAGTATCCCCACAGTTGTACTGATGTGAAGAATCATGAAGCCGGGTCATTTTGTCATGTTTAAACAGACAATGAACACCATCTGACAAATTACTAAGTGGCTAAAAAAGTACAAAAGTTGGACAAGAGGTAACAAAAAAAAACTACAGTGCAAAAATGAAAAAGATAAAAAATAAATTATAAAAAAAAAATCGCACTGGAGTGAAGGGGTTAGGATACACCTAGGCTATATACTTATATTTTAGCTTTTTAAGGGTTAAACAGCCTTAAATATACACTTTTGCAAATAAAACCCAAAAGGACACTTGTTATTCTATTTCAGAGTCTAACCCTACAGCCGCTTTACAGCTCCTGAATAGTTCAGCTGGAATAGACCCATCAAAGCATTCCTCCCAAGGAACTTGCAAGTGTTTGCTCAACTAAAAAGATGTTTGTTCAGTAGGAACATTTGTCTTACAAATTTCTGGATTGTGAGGAATGGTCTAGACTGAATGGCTGAGGCCTTAGATTATGTAGTAGGCTGAGATGTAGGTGGATCGAGAAGAGAGGAGCCGGGGAAATGCGGTCAGAGGTGTCCTGCATGGAGGCCTGAGTATGGCTCATATGCCGTAACGTCGGTCAAATCTCGGCGTTTGAGTCAAATATATGCTGCGCATCAGTGAGAAAAATAAGGGATGTATCCACCTGAAACGCGTAGATGGATGTTTTAATTTGATTTTTAAAATTGCACCGACGTCTTTGTACTCCATCACATTGGAAATAAAGATTCATCGCGATCATGAAGCTGGAGTCTCCTCACTCTATTTGGACAATAACTATGCCCCCACCGGGATCTTCATGGCTGAGCAGCTACATGCAAGCCTTACATCACCAAGCACAATGCCAGGTGTCGGATGTAGAGGTGTAAAGTCGACACCACTGGAGTGTGCTATGAAGTGATGAATTACTCTTCCCTATCTGGCAGTCAGGGTTTGCCGAATGCCTGGAGAAACTTACTATTGTGCCAAAATTTGGTAGAGGAGGGATAATGCTATGAGGTTGTTTTTTCAGGGGTCGACCCCTAGCCCCTTAGTTCCAGTTATGGGAAATCTTAATACTTCAGCATACTAGACATTTTGGGTATTTGTATGCTCCAACTTTGTGGGAACAGTTTGGCAAAGGCGATTTTCTGTGCCCAATGACTTTCGTGCATAGACAAGGTCCTTAAAAACATAGTTGGAAAAGTTTGGTGGGAAATCATGACTGGTCGCACAGATCTTGGACCTAAACCCCATCCAACATCTTTAGGATGAACTAAAATGGAGATTGTGAGCCCGACCTCTCCCCCAACATCAAAGTCTGACCTCACAAACGCTCTTCTAGAAAAATGGACAATAATTCCCACAGACGCCTCCAAAATCTTATAGCAATCCTTCCGAGGGAGAGGAACTCCTATGGATTTACGGAGGGAGGCCATAAAGCTCCATAGGGATCCCAATACTTTCATACATACGGCGTATATATGACTTTCAGCATTAGAAAATGCTTTTTCTAGTTATTGAAAATTCATTACAATTTTATTTACTTTTTTAAATACTTTTTCTCCAAATGAATATTACAATATTGCACAAGGAAAGACTAGAAGCAATGGAATGAAACTGAATGGGAAGAGACACAGATTAGATATTAGAAAAAACTTTTTGACAGTTAGAGTGATCAATGAGTGGAACAGGCTGCCACGAGAAGTGGTGAGTTCTCCTTCAATGGAAGTCTTCAAACAGAGGCTGGACAGACATCTGACTGGGATGATTTAGCGAATCCTGCTTTGAGCAGGGGGTTGGACCAGATGGCCCAGGAGGTCCCTTCCAACTCTACGATTCTATGATTCTATGAAGGTGCACACTGGGCAGTCTGTGACCACAAAGACTGTTCTACCAGATGGTTTTTCGGGCCCCGTCTAGACGACATGGTCATGCGTCAGAGCATCTATAGGAGCTTGTAAAGGCATACTTTACCTCTGACACCGTGTGTCAGTAACTCACATATACATCATCTGACGTCAGATATGTTCTTATTCACATTTGGCACACTGACAGTGAAATGAATAAGAAGGAAATTACACAATGAGTCGTCTTTTTTCATCCATTTCACACAAAAAAAGGGCAAACAAATATAAATCTGAAAGCTTCTCTGACAGAAGCGGTGATACAACCTAATAATAATAATAAACCTAAGTCTCCATTTAGCGTGAAATATGCTGTGTATCCTAAATGACCCAATAGACGGAAAAAAAACAATGCTGCGCTCCAAGCCACATGTGTCCTGCTTCCATAATTTCACGGCTGATGCATAGAGAAGGGGGCTGGCTTATCTACTGAAATGAGCAGTCAGCCAGCCCCCTCATGTGCCAATACAGGAAATACTGCACTGTTCTGGTTACAAACCAGAAAGGACCTTCCTGGACCAGACCTTTGTAGCTGAAGATCAGAGACCCTTGGAGACAAAGTACAGTGAATAGAGAAAAGTATTGGAGCATTTCCACATTACACCTACAGGAGCTTTTATGACATCTCATTCTATATCCACAAACACTGATATGGAGCTGCTTGGCTTTACACTTCTCCATCTGACGTTCGGCATTGTGCTTGGTGATGTAAGGCTGCATGCAGCTGCTCCGCCATGAAACTCCCCACAGAGGGGCAGGGTTTGTGCTGATTTTAATACCAGAGGTGGTCTGGTTTCTGTAGTCATGGAGTCAGCAGAGTGTTGGTGACTTCTCTGCCCCCTGCTCCTCACCACTCAGTGACCTTGCTCTAACGTTTCGGGGTCTCCACTTCCTGGTTGAGCTGCTTCCGTTAATTTAACTTCGCAGTAATGTCACTCACAGGTGATGGGGAAAGAAATGTCATGAACGGGCTTGTTACACCGGTGGCTCCTATTACAGGACCGCGGTGGTATCAGTGATCTCTGCACCACCAGCCATTGTCACTTTAGTAAAGGTAAATGGCAAGGTGAGGGGGTAGATATTATACATGGGGGGGGAATGAGGCCAGATGTTGTACACAGGAGGGGAATGGGGCAGATGTTATTCGTAGGGGGATCAATGGGACGAGATGTTATTCATAGTGGGGGCAATGGGGCCAGAGGCTATACACAAGGAGGGCAATAGGGCCAGATATTATACACAGAGGGGGCAATGGGGCCAAATGTTATACACAAGGTGGGCAAAGGGGCCATATGTTATACATCCTTTCCTCAACCCTCAATCTACTAAAATGCTTGTGCATGCCCTCATCATCTCCCGTCTCCACTACTGCAACATCCTTTTCTGTGGTCTCCCTGCTAACACCCTCGCACCTCTCCAGTCCATCCTTAACTCTGCCGCCTGACTAATTCATCTCTCTCCTCACTACTCCTCTGCTTCTCCCCTCTGTAAATCTCTTCACTGGCTCCCATTCCCTCAGCGTATCCACTTCAAATTACTAATTCTGACCTACAAGGCCATCTATAACCTGTCTCCCTCATATGTCTCTGAACTAATCTCCCGATACCTTCCCTCACGTAATCTCCGGTCCTCCCAAGACCTCCTTCTCTCCTCCACACTTATTCGCTCCTTACCCAACCGCCTCCAAGACGTCTCCCGAATAGCCCCTACTCTCTGGAATTCTTTGCCCCAACAAGTCCGACTATCAACCACATTTGGATCCTTCAGACGGAACCTGAAAACCCATCTCTTCAAGAAAGCCTACAGCCTGCAATGACCCTGCTACCTCCTCTCTCACCACTACCGGTGATATCACCTCAACCAACACCGGAACTGCTGCAACCCACCAACCTATTGTCTCCTTCCCCACCATCCTGTAGCATGTAAGCCCGAAAGGGCAGGGTCCTCTCTCCACTCTGTATCAATCTGTCATTGTTAGTTTGTTTACTGTGATATCTGTAATTTTTATGTAACCCCTTCTCATGTACAGCAGCATGGAACCAATGGTGCTATATAAATAAATAATAATATACAAGGTGGGCAATGGGGCCACATGTTATACACAGGGTGGGCAATGGGGCCACATGTTATACACAAGGTGGGCAATGGGGCCATGTGTTATACACAAGGTGGGCAATGGGGCCATATGTTATACACAAGGTGGGCAATGGGGCCATATGTTATACACAAGGTGGGCAATGGGGCCATGTGTTATACACAAGGTGGGCAATGGGGCCATATGTTATACACAAGGTGGGCAATGGGGCCATATGTTATACACAAGGTGGGCAATGGGGCCATATGTTATACACAAGGTGGGCAATGGGGCAATATGTTATACACAAGGTGGGCAATGGAACCAGATTGTATACACAAGGGACATTGGGGCCAGATGTTATACACAGGAGGGGCAATGTGACCAGATGTTATACAAGGGGTAAAGGAACCAGATGTTATACACAGGGGGGGCAAAAGGGCTGAATGTAGTTACACAGGGGGGGCAAATGTGCGAGATGTTATACACGGGTGGGGGGGGGCAATGGGGCCGGATGTTCTACACGGTCTGAAACGGAGTAAGATGTTTTTTTATTAAACTACAATAAAAGGATAAAGGTTTTTAATACTATAGCCTAATTTTCCTGTACCGAAAGACGCCAATTTGCTGGTGGCTGGACTTCCTTCTGTTCGTGTATATGAACTTTGTTAGTTTTTAATGGAATCGAAATAAAGGTTGTTTAATATTTACCGGATGAATGTCTTGCTTTCCAACCGCCTTCTTAAGTTAGTATTTTCTATAATTTACATTAGTAAGCACATGGGGCCTTTTTTTTTTGCGACCGACAATCCTTTTAAGGCTCATCTTAAAGAATTAGCGATCAGGTAGGTTCTATAAATATGGGCACTTCAGGTTTGGAGGCCAAGGATGTGAGCCCGGTTCTGCACCATCACTACCAACTGTCCATGTGGCATTAGTTCTTTAGCTCATGATTATTGCCATTTTGTCTTTTGATAACGACATCCCATGAGTGTGCACAAACCGTTCCCAGAAGGCGGCCACATAATATATGCATAAATGTGCAGTAGAACAATCCCAAACCACATTACCAACAAGGTATTGTAGAAATAGGTCTTTAATGGCATCTTGCTCCATCGGGTGCAGTGGGTAAGGTTGGCTCAGTGCTATAAAAGCGGCAGAACTTTCTTATTCTTCCTTAGTAGGCAGCATTTTTTTTCAACACGAGTTTAAGCAATAGAGAAGAATTGCTAAAAATCAGCAAGTGACGACAAGCGTTAGTATTACGCTTGCTTTGCGGAGAGCTATGGAAACGCCTGGGGGAATTACATATAGGTTGTGGGTTTACGAATTGGGACTGGGCCTCAACGGGGCGGAAAGAGTTAAAGTAACTGTGCAGTGAAGACCTTTCACACAAAAAGAGTTCTGTGCCAACAGGTCTGATACTTTCCAGACATTCTGAGTAACTAGATGGGACTTTAACCCTTGAGAATTCGGCTTTCGGTATTTGACCCTATGCCAATGTAACGCTTCCGCCACGTTTGGAGCCTACTGATGAGAGAGCCATCCTCCGGGGCATTGGAGGCCAGCATTGTCTTTCTTACCGGTTGTCCAGTGTCTCTGGAGTCCTCCTCTGTCTCCATGTGTTGTTGTGGCCCTTCTAGCTCTCAGGAGCCCACTGGCACACCTGGCTTCTGCTGTAGGGGTCTTGAGATAGTGAAGCACACTGCTGTCTGTTATGGCTGACTCCCTGGCACATCTCTGAGGGAGAGCCTGGCAGCTTCAGCTGATCCTTTCCATCCCAGGCTGGAGAATGCACGGCTTCCAGATGTGCCAGGAAGTCCAGGGGAAACTCACGACTTCTAGCACCAGATCTGATCCTCCGCTTCCTACGTTATTTTGTAGCCCACATTGCTTCCATATCATCCTGTGTCTCCTTCTCTGGCCATGGTTCCCTCCCCTCCTTCCTTCACTCTGCCTATGACCTCCTCTCTCCTTCCCTCCTCCTCTGAATGAAACTCTCACCCCCTCTCTGCCCCAGTAAGCGTATACTTCTCAGTCAATATCTAACCAGCCCTGGGTACACAAGAGCACAGCTGGCTTCTGAAGACCTAGAAGTGTCGAAGCCGCAAGCCAACTCATCAGAGGGGGAAGATGGCCTTGAATTATAGCCGAAGGACATATTGAGAGAGGGAACAAGGAGGAGGAGCGGAAATGAAAACATTGGAATAGTCAACGTTTTTAGGAATGTTTCACTTTTTAAAAAAAAAAAAAAAAAAATTTGATGGTTCCTACATTTATCGAAATGGACACTCGTCATAAAGCGCTTGCCTCGTCCATCGTACGAACCTCCCAACAAGTGCCGATCGTCTTCCTACGTCAATCAATGCTTTTTAGGTGCAGTTTGTTTGCCCCTATATAAGGGCCTTGACCGTAAGATTCAGGTCCAGTAGATCTGAGATAAATTCATGTTTTGTGGTTTTATTTCAGCCATCAGAAGAAACTCTACTAGTCAAAAGGTTTAGTTTTTAGTGAGATTTTATTCACTTTTTTTTTTGTTTTCCTCTACGGGACACTTTGGTCGGATATACAGCATGTAATGAAACATATTGAAATTGGTGTGGTGGTATGCGTAACCCCCCAAAAAAACAGACTTGTGTGATTGAGGTATAATACTGCATTTAGACAGGCACATAATTGGGGAACAAGCGTTCCTAGGGTCCCAAGCGTCTTTGCAATGATTTTTAATCTGACTATCTCATCATTATTGGCAGCGCATCATCCCGAGTCACTAAGAAATGGCTGCCGATATGATTTATAGGCACAGAATGACCATATAATGATCATACTGAGCACATATAGAAGTGCGGGTCAGAGGGTCTATGCGGGCTAGGAAACGACACAATTAGCATGAACGTCGCCGATCGGCGGATGTTTGATGGCAGCGGTCTAACTAGTGTAACGCCAGGATGAGTATGTTCATCAAAAAATGCTTCAAATAATCTTTGAGTAAACGTCTTACTGACCGCACTGCGACACATGGTGCGTTTTTTTTTTCCCTGCATAAAAAGAAAAGCAACATATCCACTCGTAAGCGTTTCTGATGAAAACTCTTCAAATTTGACCACTAAACGCAAAACAAAATCTGGTGCGTTTAAAAGTTTTAGCAAGGTGGATGTGATTTTATGGAAATTCATTACTACTGTGCATTTAAAGACGCTGTTGAATTGTCCATTTTTGGTGCCATTTTTCCTTAATGTGGAGCCTGAACAAAAGCTTCTAAAGAGAAAACAATTGTGGTTCAAGTACAGAATCCCAGTGGCTTTTTTTTTTTTATTAACTAAAAGAATGTTGTGTCAAATTTGCACCAAAAATGCATTAATACACTTTGTTCCAAATTATTATGCAAAAAATATTTCCTCCTATTTTCTGTAAATTACCTATATGAATTGCAGTCATTGTTATTTTCCAGTCATCTAATATTCTAGTATAATTGCAATGTTTTTGAACAAACTGCCTATGAAAACAGTATATTTTTAAAAATAAGAAACACTCAAAATGCAAGTTCCAAATTATTATGCACAGCAGAGTTTTCAATCTTTTTATTTTGAACACAAAAATGGTGAATTGTGAAATTATAAGCATTATCAGCTTATTACAAAATGAAATCAAACAGTTTTCAAGTCAAAACTTTATTCCAGGTGATGTTACATTTGCACATAGGACCCCTTGTTGGAAAGAAGCTTCTGAACTCTCTCATCCATTGAATTTGTCAGTTTTTGGATGGTTTGTGCTTCAGTTGTTTTGCATGTGGACAGAATCCCCTCCCAGAGCTGTTGCTTAGATGTGAACAGCCTCCCGCCATCATAGACACTCCTTTTGATGATGCTCCAGAGGTTCTCAATGGGGTTGAGGTCAGGGGAAGATGGTGGCCACACCATAAGTGTGTCCTCTTTTATGCCCATAGCAGCCAGAGAAGCAGATGTGTTATTTGCAGCATGAGACGGTGCATTATCATGCATGAAAATGATCTTGCTGTGGAAAGCACGGTTCTTCCTCTTGAACCATGGCAGGAAGTGCTGTTTTAGAAACTCCACATAGATTATGGAGTTCATCTTTACCCCTTCAGGGATCCTAAAGGGGCCGACAATCTCTCTCCCCACGATTCCAGCCCAAAACATTACTCCACCTCCTCCTTGTTGGTGCCTTAGCCGTGTTTTCATGGGGTGTCCATCAACCAGCCATCCTCCACTCCATCCATCTGGACCATCGAGCGCTGCACGGCACTCATCGGTGAACACAACAGTTTGGAAGTCAGTCTTCATGTCTCGTTTGGCCACTGGAGCCGTTTCTGCTTGTGTGCAGTGGATAGAGGTGGTCGACAGGATGGCTTACGCACAGCTGCAAACCTCTGAAGGACCCTGCATCTTGTTGTTCGGGGGGACGTTGGAGGCACCAACAGCTTCAAAAACTTGTCTGATGCTATGACAAGGCATTTTTGCAGCTGCTCTTTTAACCTGACGCAATTGCCTGTTGGAAAGAGTCCTCAATTTTTCCTTATCAGCACGCACACGTGTGCGCTGGGAATCAGCCACATACTTCTTGATTGTGCGATGATCACGATGAAGTGTCTTGGCAATGTTGATTGTACTCATGCCTTGACCTAAATACTCCACAATTTGTTGCTTCTCAGCAGCCGACACATCCTTTTTCTTTCCCATTTTGGCAAAAAAATGTAGGCTGCTTAATAATGTGGAACAGCCTTCTTAAGTAGTCTTGACTTTATTTGGACACACCGGCCAAACTAATCTGCACAGGTATCTGCTATTGCTTTCAGTGATATATAAAGAGCCCTGACACACATCACCATCAATGAGTTTAAATGACAAACAAAAAAATTCTAACCTTATCACTCCTAAACTCTTTTTGCATAATAATTTGGAACACAGTTTAAAAAAGGAAAATTGTGTTTAAAGAAAATTAAAAAAAAAAAAAAAAAATCACAAAAACACAGAGCTGATTCGCATTGCATAATTTGGATCTGCCACCTGCAAAATTAAAAGCATTTTTGCACAATGGGACATGGCAACCAGCAGGAATGTATAAATACATAACTTTGATTTCACAATTTGATTATACTTTGTTTTATGATCTCGTTAATATTTTCTCAGTTGTCTATATTGTTCCGCTCCACCTTATCTTCCGTCCCAACCTTTTCCATGGTTTAATCGTTCCTTCCTAATCTTCCCCTTTAGGACTGTTTGGAGACTTGTAATTTCTTTATTCTACTCAAAATGTTAATATTAATACCATGTATATTGTACTAGATATTTCACTTATGTTATATTGGTCTCCACTTCGTACCCTCCTTACGTTTGTAAAAATTTTCACCTAATAAAAACTATTTAAACAAAATGGCATGTGCAATTCACAAATTTTGCACTCGATTTTTAATCTATTTTACATTTTAGTGCAAGAGGTCCCACGTTCAGCTAAAACAGTGCAAAATCTGCAACAAAATTTCAGACGAAAATCACTCATGGGAAAGCGAATACTTTTCGAAAAGTTGAAATGATGAATAAGCCATGAACATTTGGAAACCCTAAAACCTGCTCCAAAAACACAACAAAAAAAATAAAAAAGGGCAGAAATGATCGGGGCCCTTTATTTTCTAAACAAAAAAAAAAGTTTAAGACAATAAAATACACAAAGTCAAGGATAAATTAAAATGCATATCGCAGGACAAAGGAGAAGGGACCAAAAGGCTGTGACCGATGAGGTATTGATCAGGATACTTAAAATTGGGTATAAGCTGCACTTAGTGTAACACTATCAATGGTAGAGACTCACTGATATAGATAAGGCAGGCGCACGCTACAGAAGCAAATGTAAATACCATATAAGGCCTCATTCAGACGTCACTTTTTCTCATACATGTCTACTTCATGTTTTTCACAGATCGAGCATGTACTCATTATGGTCTATGGGGCTGCTCAGATTGGTGAGTTTTTTTACGTACGGAATGTCTGCAAAAAAAAAAAATCCAAAGAAGCCTGAAAAAGCTCTATCCGTTTTTTTTGCTGGGCTAATGCGAGAAAATTGCTAATAAAGTACTGAAGTAAAAAAAAGAAGCGCACACAGCAACATGAAATTGGGTCCATTTTTCACATATGGGAATAATAACTATTATCTGAAGGGCTACAAGACAGAACACGTGCACACAACAGCGTCATTGCGACATTGCTGTGCACTACACGTTCATTTTATGGGACACTTTCTCATGTGGACTCTGGATGGAATCCACCTGAAAAAGTCTCTGTGTGCACACAGCCTTAAGTGACTTGAAAAATGAATTCATGATTGTGTTTGGAATCTCAATAGATGTCTGCGTATTAAGGGAAGATGATGCAGAAGGTAAAACGGACATCTCCAACTCCATAAATGGAACAGAAGAACAATTCATACAGAAACATCCCCGACAACGAAACTTTCACTGGAGCCTGTGGACCATGCACCTCCGCGCTCCACCATTTGCCATGGTATTCTTATTACAAAGCTCTGCTTGTTCTTTTCCTGGTCTTGTCGCACACTATTAGTGGACTAATTCCTAATTAGCCCGGCATTGCTGAAAATCAATCTCCGTACTGGGGGAGGATCAAGAGCACTGCAGACATTAGGACACTTTTCTCCAAAGACACAGCATATCCACACTAGCTTGGATGTGCCAGTCAGTTTTATGTTATTTCTGTTAGCTCTCTGACCGAGCACTCCGCCCTTTAACATGTGATAATTTTAATTACATCAGGTTTCAACCTACCCATAAATGCAGCCATTGCTTAGAGAGGTGTCCACATTCACCCAGGAATTCAGTCACACTTGCATCTATACCCGGCTCTGCCGCCGGCGGTTCGGACCGGAGTGCTCAGCTGCATAGAAATGCATGCAGCCGCACACTCCGGTCCCAAGTGCAGACAGCAGAGCCGGGTATTGATGCGCGAGTGTGGCCCCGGCCTACGAGAGGTATTCATAGACGTAGGAACCCATCAGTTTTTTCTGGTCAACAAGGCTTGTTACAAGAAAGAGGAGTCCCCATGCTATTTTTTTTTTTTTTAATTTAAATAATTTAAAAAAAAAACGGCGTGGGGTCCCCACCATTTTTGACAACCAGCCTAGCTAAAGAAGACAGCTGGGGGTTGGTACAAGTATTCTCAGACTGCTAAGGGGCTATGGATATTGCCCCCCAGCCTAAAAATAGCAGACTGCAGCCACCCAAAACAAGCACATCTATTAGATGCACTTTGCCAGTCTCTTCCTACTTGCCCTGGGGCAGTGGCAAGTGGTGTAATATTTGTGGTGTTGATGTCCCTTTCTATTGTCTGGTGACATCAATCCCACAGATTAATAATCGACAAGCATCTATCAGATACCTATCTGATGAGCGAGTAGTGAAATACTCAGACTCGCTGTACTCGTTACGAGTAGCTCCTAATACTCGGGTACTCGTAACGAGTCCAATGTAAGTCCATGGGAAATGCGAGTAATGGGCTGTGTGTGCGGGGCTGTGCTGGGACTGTGCCAAATATTGCGAGGCGAGTAGTGAAAGTTACTCGCCAGGATTCAAGTACCGCATTACTCGCCGAGTACCGAATCCTAGCGAGTATACTCGCTCATCCCTACTATCCATTACTAATCCTATAGTTGTATGGTAAATATACACACAGATAGGAGAAAGTCTTTTATTTGAAATTAAAACAAAACACATTTTCAATTTTTATTTAAAAATAAACACAGGTATACTCACACAAAAATAAAAAACAACCATATCATTCACCTGTCCGACGTTCTGTCCCACACCGTAATCCATGTCTGGGGGATAAATAGTTTTCAACCTGGACGGTGCCAAGATGCGATCATCCAGGCTGAGACCCACTGATTAATGAGCTGCTGCAAGCACATCATCAGTAACTAGCGGTGACGTCATCGTGGGTCACTGAGGCTGCTTTCCCAGCTGGGGTGACCTCAGTATCGTGAGAAAAATTCACGAAGTTCACTGCAATTCAGCTCAGTGAGTTCACCATAGATCACCATGAGAATGGTAACCTCGATTAAGTCGCTGCTAGTCACTGATGTTCTCACAGCAGCTCATTGCCCAGTGGTTCTCAAGCTGGACAGTCGCATCTAGGCACCGTCCAGGTTGAAAACTTTATCCATGAATTACGGCGTGGGAAAGAGCATCAGACAGGAGAGGGATATGGTTGTTTTTTATTTTTGTTTTATTACAGGAGACAAGGGCTTCAATGGAATGGGTGTTATACTCATCTAACGGTGTTTGTTATTTTTAAATAAAAATGAAAGTGTTTTTTTATTTAAAAAAAAGACTTTATACTTGATGTGTCTTTATTTACCATACAACTATAGAATTAGTAACGTATAGGCGTCTTATAGATGCCTCTCCATTACTAATCTGTGGGCTTGATGATACCAGACAATACAATGGTGACATCAACCACACAAATATTACCGCCACAGGGCAAGCTGGAAGAGCTGGGCAAAGTACCAGAATTGGCGCATCAAATATATATCTTTTCTGGGCAGCTGCCGGCTGCTATTTTTAGGCTAGGGAGTCAATATGCATGGCCCCTTACCAGCCTGAGAATGCTAACCCCCAGCGGTCTTATTTATCTTGGCTGGTTGTCAAAAATGTAGGGGGGATGCCATGCAGTCTTTTAAAATTATTATTTAAAAAAAAAAAAAGTGTGGGGACCCCTCTATTCTTGATAACCAGTCTTGCTGAAGACAGTCCCTCTGTTTACCAGGTGCCAGTACGTGTGGTACTAATGTGGCACCCGGGCGCCACATGTAAGCCACAAGTATTACACACACACATACACATGGATTCTTATCTCTGGTACTGTTTTTTTCTGATACCAGAAACATCAGGATGTGTGAAAGAGGCCTAAGGCGGTGTTCTTTTTCACCATGCTTGATGCCTCCTGCTTATGATTGATCAATGTCATACAACGAAAGAAGTACACACGCCAAGACACAAATCTTTGGTAACACCCCTATGTTTGAAGAGAGAATTAGAATTTAAACTTTACAAGCTAATATGTTATGAATGAGTCACCGTAGGAGGCAAAAACAGAAATACTAGCTAAGTCCAGAAAACCAGAGAAGTTGGCAGCTATCGGATTGCAGACCCCTGAACCTAACAACAACAACTAGCAGTAGCTGTGGGGGGTTCCTACGGTGCCCTAGACCCCTCGATCACAGCCGGAGAACTACATAGCCTAAAGACAGAAAGGGAAATCTAAACTGCCCCAGAGCAGACCCCAAAGCAATAGGCAGCCCCCAACATATAATGACGGTGAAGCAAGATGAAAAAACACTCACACAGATAGAAAGATAGGCTGAGCAAATGATGGGGCCCAAGCTAACTAAATAGGACAGAATAGAAAAGCTGCTGTCTGCAATCCGCCAAAACCCTCTCAAAAACAAGAGCCAACAGACTGATAGGGGAAAAAAGCCCTGAAGACGCTAGACTTCAAAAAGACTATATCAGTACTCGGGTATTATCTGAAGACAGAGCAAAAAGGAATTCAGCTCACCCAGCAGGGAAAGGCAGAAATCCAGAAAAACAAGGCAAAACAAAACCAAAACACAAATGCAAAAAGTAGATCAGAAAACTTTTGAGGAGCAGGAATCAGACTGGTCTCCAAGAATCCCTCAGAGTAATCACCCGCAAGGCAGAAGGGCGTCGGCTGCCTTATATCCAGTCAGCAATCCCAGTCACCCAGTCATCATCATTCTGCTCAGGTGCTTTATAATCAGCCTCACTACCTTCCTTCACCAGAAGAGGGAGTTCATCAGACCTCAATGGTGAAGGGGAAAATGAACTCACAACACTAATATTTCCACAACAGAGATGGGGGAAAAAAAACGAAAGCTACGTTTTATTCAGCACAGCAGCTGCTATTCCATGATGCAATCAGTTTAACATACTCAAACTGGTGAAGGGTCCTCTATAACTTATTTCAGAGTTTAATGAGGACAGAGATATCAATGTTTTGAAATGTTTTAGTAGTTTTATTTAATAAAAACATGCTTGTTTGCTTTTTTTTTTTAAAGTGTGTACTTTTGAAAGCATATATAATTTTAAACTTTTAATTTACTTTTGATGTCCTAAAAGAATTAAACAAAATAGCCCAGAGGATCTTCGTTACACCGTGGACTTTCCCCTAAATGGAATACGTAATCAGAAAAGGTTTGCATGGTTGAGTGTTTTATTTTGATTGTAGATTTTTTTAAATTATATTTTCTGTTCAGGATTGTGGGATGGGGGGGGTTTAGCAATTTTTTTTCTGAGCATCTGTTAACTGCATTTAGAGATGCCATAGGCAGTAAAAGACATTTCTAGACATGATGTTTGACTTGTGGTGGTCATTTTGTAGGGAGGGGGAGGAAGTGAGTTATGACACATTACTAATTGTGAACAGTGCGATGCTGTGTTTTCTACTGTGTATAGAAGTGTTAATTCTTCACTGTAGTCCTGCCGATGAGGATAATGAGACTGATGAAAATTGATCTCTCCAGAACAGGAAGTAGGAGCCTAAAATTAGGTACAGTAGCCAAGATTTAAAATTGCAAGATTTCTGATTTTTTTACAAAAAAATTATGGAATATTATTATAAGCAGGAGTCTAACGCTTGGTATCACAATTGATCAGCAGTTTGAAGAAGCTATGGATCTCCTGCGATCAACATTCCCTTCATTGGTTACCAGACACGGTTTCAGACACAGCCATGCACTACCAAGCTGCAATATCAGTATACCATGCTTCTTCTGTTGAGCACCCTGTACTGCGGCCCAGATGATTACAGTTTTAATTTATAAACATAGAAAGCTTGGCATGCCTTATCTCCCGGTCACAGTAGCCGCTCATTCAGATAGACATGGTGGACAGCAGTGTGAGCAGACTCTTCTTATATCAGTTCCCCAGAGATCTCCAGTATTACATCAGATAGACAGGGTGGACAGCAGTGTGAGGAGTCTCTTCTTACCTCTGCACTCCTGACATCTCCAGTATTAGATAAGATAGACAGGGAGGACAGCAGTGTGAGCAGCCTCTTACCCTCAGCACTCCTAGGATCTCAGGCATTTGTTCAGAACATCCACTGGGAGCACATCTTCCTACTTCACAAGCTCATAGACTCCTGTTATAACAATCTTGTGCTATTTTTTTTCCAGTCTACCCAGGAGGCATTCATTTTAATTTTACAGTGATTATCTTCACAGACAGAATGAACGCGATTTGCTAATTAAAGATATGTAATAATTTATTTCTAAAGAAATTTCCTTTTATCTTTTTTTCCATTCCTAGAGAACCCCTGTAAATGTTTACCTGATATTCAGTCCTTGTCGGGTATACATTTTCATACAGACGCTAATGCACTGTATATTTTTCATACCTGACCCAGCTTGAATTCTTTACCCAGTCTGTCTGAGCCATGGATTGCTATAGGTAGCTGACCCTGTACTGGTTTAACAATTTGCTTGCCTGATGATTCTTCCACCAATTCCGTTCTCCTGGTTTTGACCCCTATATCCTTGCATTGTCTTGTCTTATTCCTTTTGGTTCTGATCCAGCTATGCAAATTACTATACTGCTGACTTGCTGCACCAGCCAGCAGCTACACTGTGGATGCAACCTAGCGATTTTCACAAGGGCTAGATCACTGTATAGGGATTGAAAGGTAAAAACTAAAGCAATACCTGGGATTTGTTAAACTAGCTGGTAAAAAGTGTCTGTGGAAGCTCTCTTAGGCTACTTTCACACTAGCGTCTTTTTGCACTGCGCTGCGTGCGCAGTCCAAACGCATACAAAAAACGCATCAAGCGTTTTACATGCGTTTGCTTATTTTATGCGCATGCATTTTAACCAGTTTGTAGCCATATTGACTCTTAAAACGCATGCGATTTTAAACGCTGACGTGCGCATGTCCATGCGCACGTCTGCGTTCCCACAGACTGTAATGTGATTTTTTTTGTCGCATTCCGTGCGTACGCTTTTTTTTTTTTTTAGACAGGTCGGACGGACCAAAAATGCAACAGGTTGCGTCCGGCGCGCCTGGGCGCACACCACAAAATGCATGCGCACGAAAACGCATACGAACACGTGCAAACGCTAGACCATGCGCCCCCATGTTTAAGATAGGGGATCAGGACGCATGTACATGTACGCGCACAATGCGCTGCGCTAAAAAAACGCTAGTGTGAAACCAGCCTTAATGTGATTCACTGAGTTGTCCAAAATACCCATCATTACATAATTCAAACTGCAACCGAACCTAGGCACACAGTAAGATGGGTTGCCTGAAGAAACATTGCTTGAGACAGATGTCTTTAACAGTAGGGCACAGAGACTAACTGAGCAGAATGGGTTTACAACTGAGCACAGAGGAGAACTGAAGCAGGAGAAAAATAAGCCTATTATGCTCAGACATCCAAGGAATGTTTTTTTTCCTGCGTCAGCCCTCCTCATTGTCCAGTTGTAAACTTTTTAGCTGAGTGAACAGATACGTTATGCTCATTCATGATGCTGCTCTTCAGCCAGCCTGGAACTTGCTCTAATATTGCTTAAAGATGGTCTTGAGCAATGTTTCTTCAGACAACCCATGCCAAGAATGGGTGGCAGCTTGAAATATGTGATGACGGCTATTTAGGACAACAGTTTGATAAACCCCTGTAGGAGGAGCCATAATTTTATATATAGTCTAACAGTATTAGAGTTTCATTAAAGGAATGGGACCAAACTGTGAAACCTCACAACAGCACGGTGCATTTTATAAGGGGCAAGGAGGGGTGTTTTTGATGGGGCATGAAGCACTAGTCATCATAGAACTATTGCGATAGGACACAGTGTAGATGGACATGTAATATGAATTTAGTAATGATCCTGGGAAATGGGAAATAAAAGATCACCAGATTTCATACATTTCTAGCTTACCTTCTCACCACTGACTTCTACTTCCCAGAGGCTCCACAGGTTGTGAACAGGATCACGTTGTCAGCATGCGCGAAATGCCCGAATGTGTCCATTATCTTACTGCTTTGCTCAGTCTTGGCATCTGCTCCACAGCTCACAGTGTAATGCAGCTTTTATTACTGATTGATTTCATAATCCCAATAAAAAGAAATGGGCAGGATTATTACAATGTACAGATCATCCCTGGGAGGAAAGGAGATAAAAATGCAAAGGCAGATTCCAGTGCTGACTAAATTGCTGTAGAGCCGAAGTGATCACAATTTGTTCTTTTCTGCAGATAATAAACTTTTTTAGTGTCTTTAAAGGGGCTTTTCATTTTTTTACAATTCCCTTATTTTAGAAGGATCTTCAACACGGTAGCAAGTGTTTAATCTCCTTCAGCACCACTACATAATCAAAGAATGTCAGTTGCAGACCCTGATGTCTGGACCAACCACGGGTTTCAATAGCCTCATATATTCAGGTCAAACAGTCCATAAATAGAAGATGAGGAACACAGGCCAGGTGCTGTGGACAAGTCAGATGGTATCTAAACATGTAGCTCTTTCAAAGACAAATCCAGCAATAGCTTTACATGAGTTTGTTCCTTCATTTCTGAGAAATCAGCTTTTTATTTGATATGCAAATGAGGCTGAAAAGCTATAACAGATCTGAAGCCTTTGTCACTCCAGCTCTATTCCTTAACCAGCGCCGCATCCTCCTGCATGACTGATTGACCGACAGCCTCTATGATGCGTGACTTCAAGCAAAGGAGCTCTAGTCAAGGAAGAGAAGGCGGCACTAGGCAGAGAATAGAGCTGGAGTGACAGAGGCTTCAGATCTACCATAGCTCTTCAGCTGTATTTGATGATCATCTCCAATTGTTGAATTTTGAGGAATGGACTGAACATGTAAATGGTATTGCTGGACTTGTCTTTGAAAGTGCACATGTAGTTTTGGGGTCTATGTGTGTGGTGGGGTTCTGCAAAATAAAATGGAACCTGTCACTAGATTCATGCTGTGTGCACAGCAGGCGGCACATTTCAGAGCCTAGCTGCACAAATGCAGTCAGGTATATCTGTGAAACACTGAAGCAACACGTGGGAGAGACCTATGAATCACCTGGAGTGGGGCGAGGAGAAACCCTGGAGAACTTTCCAAAGTATGTTCTCTCTGGCATGCTGCAGGGATGCGGAAGTATTTTTACCAGATCATCATTTTCATGCAGATTTTCCAGCTCCAAGCTGTATAAACATGAAAGCTTTTTGGATGAAGCAGATCAGCTGATGTGTATGTGTAAAATGAGGGCGGGTGAGGCCTGAGGATACAACACCCGTTATCAAAGTGCAGAAGTATTAGGCAAAATGGGCCAAAAAAGAGAAAAACAGGAAGTCTCTTGCCTAGATGAATCATCACTACTGACCCAGCTGCTCCGCTCCTCCCCTTGCCAAGGACTTTGTAGTAATGTAGAACTGTAGGTCTAATGATGACTCATGCAGAGAAAAGAGACTTCTTGTTTCTACATAGAGCCAAAAAGGATTCAGCTAGTCTGTTTCTAATCACATGATGTCATAGACCTAATGAAAAAGAAAAGAATTATCTGGGAAGGAACATTTTCACGGCAAGGCTTCTTTAATGTGTTTATTTCCTGCAACACATTTATTCTGACCCGGTTGAATATTTGCACTAAAATCTTTTAATGGTTCTGTGATTGCGCCTCTTAGTAAGGTGAAAAGTGCTGCCTCCCTCTGTAAGACTTGTAACAGCTTTTTACTTTTCAGAGAATCAGTTTTCTCTTTTTGCCCATTTTGCCTGAAGAAAACAATCTTGCCTAATAATGCTGCACACCCTAATATAAGGAGTTGTATCCTCAGGCCGCATCCCTCTCATTACACAAATGTACATCACCTGATCTGCCTCATCCAATAAGCATTCAGGTTATACAGCTTACAGGTGGGAAATCAGCATAAAAATGATAACATTCACTTGCCCAATTATTGTGCACAATGTACGAATACATTTTTTTTTCTTGGTGAAATGACCGCAGTGTGAACGTGCTCTTACACATTGCACGTATGCAGATTTATGCTCCGGCTCATTTCTTTGGTTTTGCTGTAGTTTCTTGTACTTTGTACAGTGAATCCTTTCTGAGCTAGAGATTTGATCCATATAGCTTCACATGGGCGCCTGGTCAGGTCCAATCCTGCTCTGCCCTTTTCTACATGATTTTAATATTCGAGACCGGATAGGACGCCCCAATGGGTTCATTTTGTTGGGGTCAAATGGCTTTTGTGCTTCTTGACAAAAACAGTGCTAACTGAGTACCCCATGTTATTTACAGGTATTATTACTATCTGCTTACTAGAGTACATGCTCATTTTTCGTGGGTTTTATTAGGTAAATCTCTATTTTGGATCATTTTGCCCAAGGAACCAATTTGCCTTATAAGTTTGTACACTGTGTGTACCTGACTGCATTTCATGACAGGTTTCCTTTTACTGCCATCTTCAATAAATGGCACTACAGACCCCGTTCTCTTCCTCTGTGAAGAGGCCATTCGCATATCTTCTTTCCCAGGGAGGATTCCATGGCCTATAAGTCTCTCTCTGCCACCTAAAGGAGATATTTTACCCCATAGACCCAATGCGGTGGACTGTGCGCTAGATCATGGATACTCTGCATCTGATGATGGCTAGAACGGCCTACATATATTATGTATACTAAAGCGCCATCTAATATTGGAAAATGGGTATGACGTGCATTTCTTAAAATATCTAAAATGTAAATGAGACGTGACCCTGCACAAAACAGAAGCTAAATTATGATAATTATATGGGGACTCCTTCAGATGTCCATGTAAATTGAATTGGACATGGATCACTAATGCACCGACTGAGCACAGGTGTTCTCACCAGATCGAGACAGCTTCATAGATCTACACAAAGCCATCATGCTCCAGTCCCGTAGACCTACACAAAGCTGTCATGCTCCGGTCCCGTAAACCTACACAAAGCCGTCATACTCCAGGGTCCCGGAGACCTACACAAAGCCGTCATGACCTGGTCCCATAGACCTACACAAAGCTGTCATGCTCCGGTCCCGTAGACCTACACAAAGCTGTCATGCTCCGGTCCCGTAGATCTACACAAAGCTGTCATGCTCCGATCCCGTAGATCTACACAAAGCTGTCATGCTCCAGTCCCGTAGATCTACACAAAGCTGTCATGCTCCGGTCCTGTAGACCTACACAAAGCTGTCGTACTCCAGGGTCCCGTAGACCTACGCAAAGCCGTCATGCTCCGGTCTCGGAGACCTACACAAAGCCGTCATGACCTGGTCCCATAGACCTACACAGAACTGTCATGCTCCGGTCCTGTAGACCTACACAAAGCCGCCATGTTCCGGTCCCATAGACCTACAGAAAGCCGTTATATTTTGTGCTTTACCATAATTAAAGGGGGTCTTCCACTTGTAGAAAAGTGGACCCCAAATAATTTTGGTAATGAGAAATAAAGCCAAATAGTACTCACCCTAAACTGTTTCCAGCACTGGCTCTGCCATTGCTCTGGTTTCAGTGTTTTGGCGGCGTCACTACAGCTCAGAACACCACTGCAGCCAATCGCTGAGCTCAGTGACTCATGCTGTCTACAACCACTTCGCTCAGTGATTGGCTGCAGCAGTGATGTGCACTGCAGTAGCTAAATCACTGCTGCAACCTGTCAGAAATTACTGGAGCCCCGTGGCGAGCCAGTGCTGGACCTGGAGAAGGAGTGTACACGGCACTTGTGCTGCTGAGCACTATGGCAGCCTATGGGCAGAGCGATCCATTATACATCGCTCAATGCGCATCATTTCATTGGGTCTGACCATGTAAACCTGCATTTAAATGCTCAGTAAAAGTTCACCGATCAGTGGTCGTATCGTCCCATCGGCTGTTCCCTGTAAATGGACCCTTAAGCAAAGTGAAAGATTTCACCAAGACATAAAACCAAGGAAGATGTGATAGACATGATGGCAGATTACTATTGTGCGACCGTCCTGGGGTGGGATTAATCTTTAGTGGGATTGTCCTGGGGTAGGATTATTGTTGGGGATTGTCCTGGCAGATTCCACTCTCGGAAGTTTTACAGAAAGATCTTCTTGGGTGTCGAAAGACCGGAAAGTCTGTATCATAAGTCTGTGCTTTTCGTATCAATTAAGTAGATTTTCATGTAGTGCACTTTTCTTTCGATAAGTTTCCTTCATGTTTAAATATTAATTTGAAGATTACATTAAAATATCTTGACTTTTTATGGGCGAGCAGAGTGAAGAGTGTAGCACGGCATATGTTCTTGTATTTCAAAAACTAGATCCGATAAGGGAAAACTGGTGCCATTTTTTGAATCAGCAGCTTAAATCTACGCAGAAACAGGTTGAACATTTGAGGCGCCAAAATGTGTGTTGGGCAATAACCGATCAGCCTTTGTAAAGTTACGAATCTTTGTCATAATTTTCATTAACTTACCATATTTTGTTTCCTCCTGTTTGGTGAAAGTGATGGCTCATAATAGCCTCTTCATGGCGTTGCCCACCGGATCTCCAAACCGATCTCCAGCTACACGGTTAAGTTCAAAATAATAGCACTGTGTTCAAAAACATGAGTCAATCACAAAATCTTTATACTAGTTTTTATTTCCAGCATTGGGAACATTCCACACTGTTTTCTAAATCAAAAGAGGAAACGTACAAAATATTTAACTACTCTACAAAAATGAACATTGGGCAGTTCTTAAAAAAAACAAAAAAAAAAACAAAAAAAAAAACTCTACACTTCTCTTCACAAACTCACAATATGTACTTTGTTGTGGATTTGGCATTCCTGTGAATAACTGATCCAATATTTAGTTGTGCACCCACAGGGTTTTTTGCTAGAACGGCTTCACATTCATGTTGCAGAGTGAACCAACTTCTGACCGCCGTCACCTGTAATTCCAGCCCAGGATGCTTGGAGTACATCCCACAATGTTTTGGCATTTGTTGGCTTTGCCTCAGACAAGACATTTTTTATGTCACTCCACAAGTGTTCTATTGGATTGGGATTGGCCTGTCCACTCCATAACTTCAATTTTGTTGAACTGGAACCAAGGTTTTGCCCGTTTACTGGTGTTTAGGGTCGCTGGCTTGTTGAAACATCCATTTCATGGGCATATCCCTCTTCAGCTTAAAGAAATATGACGTCATCAAGTTTGTTAATATATGCAAACTGGTCCATGATCCCTGGTACGTGGTAAAGAGTCTGGCACCATGGTAAGAGAAAAACATGCCCATATCATGATTTTTGCACCACCATGCTTCACTGACTGCAGGGTGTACAGTGGCTTGAATAGAGTTTGGGGGTCTTCTGACGGGACTGTGTGCGGCCCTTGGACCCAAAAGGAACAATTTTACTTTCATCAGTCCACAAAATGTTTCTCCATTTCCCTTTAGGCCAGTTGATGTGTTCTTTGGCAAATCGTATCCGCTTCAGTACGTCGGTTTTTTTTCTTTTGTAACAGTGAGACTTTGCGGTGACTTCTTGCTCAGAGATTAGAGTCACACAGGCGTCTTCTATCTGTCACAGTCCTCAGGTAACTGGACAGTCTTCGATCATCCTGGAGCCGATCATTGGCTGAGCCTTTGCCATTCTGGCTATTCTTCCATCCATTCGATGGTAGTCTTCAGTTTTCTTCCACGTCTCTCTGGTTCAGCTTTCCATTTTAAAGCACTGGAGATCAGCTGAACAGCCTGTCATTGTCTACACTTCTTTATACATTTTACACTCTCCAATTAACTCTATAATCAAAGTATGCCGTTCTTCTGAACGTCTCGAACGACCCATATTTCTCAGGCTTTCAAGGAGAAATGCATGTACATGTCCTGGGTTCACCCTTCAATAAGGGCCACCAGATTCACACCTGTTTCTACAGAATGTCTGACCTCACTAATTGAACTCCACACTGTTATTATACTGAACAGTGGATCTTGAGGATTTTCCCCAGTGAACTCAGTTGGCAGAACATTCCTCAGTGATAGCAGCCAAGGCTGTAACTGCGGGATTTTCTGTGTGTGGCGCTAACACTCCATTCCATACTGAATAAATCATTAAGTTTTGAAAATGTTTCCATTTATTCATCATTTGCAAAGCATTAGCCTGTCTATCCATCCTGTGATGTCCGTAATGCCACAACTTTTCCTTCTTGGTGCTGCAATTTCAATATTGAGGAGTGTGTAATGAAGGTGGGCATGTATCGGCACATTGTAAGCAGTGCGCTCATAGATGCTGAAAACGGGCATTCTGGCTCATATCATCTTTCCCAACTGCTGGCTGCAGTATATTGGTGTACTGGGATAATCCCAGGATTTATCATGGACACAATCCATTATTAAATTCTTATAGCCATGTTGTATACAATGTTATTGGTTATTATATTCTTCACTTTCAGGCTCCGATTCATTATAGCATTTATATATTTTTTTACTGAATTTTTTGGGTGTTTTTAGTGCTTTTTTTTTCTCTTTTAATTTGTGTATTTCTCTTAAATTCTATTTAATATGTGTTCGCCTGTTTCTATCTGTTCACCGTTGTGTTTAGCTTTTCCAGATGTGTTTCAGCCAATTCATCAGTTGCAACTTTTCAAAAGTTTTGCAACATTTTAACGGAACGTATCTTTTGCATTATAAAGTCCCAAAAAAGGTTAAAAAGAAACAGTCACCCAAGTCATAATGGGCAGAATTAATCAGAGCCTGCCTACACAATTGCTGCCAAGTATCTTTTTCTCTGAATTGTTGAGACATTTTAAGGAAAATATATTTTAACCCCTTCCTGACATCCGACGTACTATCCCGTCCATGGGACCCGGGCCCCTATGCCCATGGACGGGATAGTACGTCTACGGCGATCAGCGGCGCCCCCACGTGGTGAGCGCCGCTGATCGCGGCCGGGTGTCAGCTAATTATCACAGCTGACACCCGGCACAATGTGTCAGGGGCGGTCACAGACCGCCCCTGACACGTTAACCCCTTGCACACCGCGATCAAACATGATCGCGGTGTACCGGGAGTTAAAGGGAAGCATCGGCAGGGAGGGGGCTCCCTCCGTGCTTCCCTGAGCCCCCCACGGCAGCGCAATGTGCAGCGCTGCTGCGGGGGGCTCCTTTCCTCCAGGCCCCCGAATCCAAGATGGCGACGGGGGCCTTCGGGGGCCTGGAGGAAGCTGGCTTCCTCAGTGCCTGCAAAGCGCAGGCAAGAGGAAGTCTTCTTCAATGCCTGTGACAGATTGCTGATCTGTCACAGTGATCTGTGATGTGACAGATCAGCGATCTGTCACAGGACAGTGATGTCCCACCTGGGTCTATGTAATAAAAAAAAATAAAAAAAAGTGTAAAAATAATTTAAAAAAAAAAAAAAAATCGCCAAATAAATTAGTAAAAAAAAAAAAAAATATTCCCCAATAAATTCATTTTGCGAAAATAAAAAAAAACCAAAACAATAAAAGTACACATATTAGGTATCGCCGCGTCCGTAACGACCCGCCCTATAAAACTGTCCCATTAGTTAACCCCTTTAGCGAACCCCTTAAAAAATAAAAATAAAAAACGAAGCAAAAAATAATGATTTGTTATCATACCGCCAAACAAAAAGAGTAATAACGCGCGATCAAAAAGACGCATATAAATATCCATGGTACCGCTGAAAACGTCATCTTGTCCCGCAAAAAACGAGCCGCCACACAGCATCATCAGCGAAAAAATAAAAAAGTTATAGCTCGCAGAATAAAGCGATGCAAAAATAATTATTTTTTATATAAAATAGTTTTCATTGCATAAAATCGACAAAACATAAAAAAAGACCTATATGAGGTATCGCTGTAACCGTACTGACCCGAAGAATAAAACCGCTTTATCAATTTTACCGCACGCGGAACGGTGTAAACGCACTCCCCCAAAAGAAATTCATGAAACGCTGGATTTTGTTCATTCCGCGTCCCAAAAATCGGAATAAAAAGCGATCAAAAAATGTCACGTGCCCGAAAATGGTACCAATAAAAACGTCAACTCATCCCGCAAAAAATAAGACCTCACATGACTCGGTGGGTCAAAATACGGAAATAAAAAGCGTCTTTTAGCGTGTGACAGCTGCCAAAAATAAAAACCGCCATAAATAGTAAATCAAACCCCCCGTTATCACCCCCTTAGTTAAGGAAAAATAATAAAATTAAAAAAATGTATTTATTTCCATTTTTCCATTAGGGTTAGGGCTAGGGTTAGGGCTGAGATTAGGGTTAGGGGTGTGTTGGGGTTCGGGTTGGAGTTAGAATTGGGGGTTTCCACTGTTTGGGCACATCAGGGGCTCTCCAAATGCAACATTGCGTCTGATCTCAATTCCAGCCAATTCGGAGTTGAAAAAGTCCTATGGTGCTCCTTCCCTTCCAAGCTCTGACATGCGCCCAAACAGTGTTTTACACCCCCACATGTAGGGTATCAGCCTACTCAGGACAAATTGCAAAACAATTTTTGGGGTCCAATTTCTCCTGTTACCCTTAGGAAAATAAAAAATTGGGGGCAAAAATATCATTTTTGTGGAAAAAAATGATTTTTTTATTTTCACGTCCGAGCGTTATAAACTTCTGTGAAGCACTTGGGGGTTCAAAGTGCTCACCACACATCTAGATAAGTTCCGTGGGGGGGTCTAGTGTCCAAAATGGGGTCACTTGTGGGGAGTTTCAATAGTTTAGGTACATTAGGGGCTCTCCAAAGGCAACATGACACCCGCAGACCATTCCATCAAAGTCTGCATTCCAAAACGTCACTACTTCCCTTCCGAGCCCTGACATGTGTCCATACAGTAGTTTTCTCCCACATATGGGGTGTCAGCGTACTCAGGACAAACTGGACAACTTTGGGGGTTCAATTTCTCCTGTTACCCTTGGGAAAATAAAAAAATTGGGGACTAATTGATCATGTTTGTGGAAAAAATACGATTTTTTTTATTTTCATGCCCTGGCATTCTAAACTTCTGTGAAGCCCTTGGGGGTTCAAAGTGCTCACCTCACATCTAGATAAGTTCCTTAGGGGGTCTAGTTTTCAAAATGGGGTCATTTGTGGGGGGTTTCCACTGTTTAGGTACATTAGGGGCTCTCCAAAGGCAACATGACACCCGCAGACCATTCCATCAATGTCTGCATTCCAAAACGTCACTACTTCCCTTCCGATCCCCGACGTGTGCCCATACAGTAGTTTTCTCCCACATATGGGGCGTCAGCGTACTCAGGACAAATTGGACAACAACTTTTGGTGTCCAATTTCTCCTGTTACCCTTGGGAAAATAAAAAAAATGGTGACTAAAAGTTCATGTTTGTGGAAAAAAAATACAAATTTTTTATTTTCACGCCCGGGCGTTATAAACTTCTGTGAAGCACTGGGGGGTTCAAAGTGCTCACCACACATCTAGATAAGTTCCTTGGGGGGTCTAGTTTACAAAATGGTGTCATTTGTGGGGGGTTTCCAGTGTTTAGGTACATCAGGGGTTTTCCAATCGCGACATGGTGTCCGATCTCAATTCCAGCCAAAAACGTCAAATGGCGCTGCTTCCCTTCCGAGCTCTGCCATGCGCCCAAATAGTGGTTTACCCCCACATGTGGGGTATCAGCGTACTCAGGACAAATTGCACAATAACTTTTAGGGTGCTGTTACCCTTGGAAAAATAAGAATTGAGGGTGAAAAGATCATTTTTGTGGAAAAAATATGATTTTTTAATTGTACGGCTTTATGTTATAAACTTCTGTGAAGCCCTTGGGGGTTCAAAGTTCTTCTGCAGTCCAATTTCTCCTGTTACCCTTGGTAAAATAAAAAAAATTGAACCTGAAGTATTTATTTTGTGAAAAAAAGTTAGATGTTCATTTTTTTTTAAATATTCAAAAAAATTCCTGTGACGCACCTAAAGGGTTAATAAACTTCTTGAATGTGGTTTTGAGCACCTTAAGGGGTGCAGTTTTTAGAATGGTGTCACTTTTGGGTATTTTCTATCATATAGACCCCTCAAAGTGGCTTCAAATGTGATGTGGTCCTAAAAATAAAATGGTGTTGTAAAAATGAGAAATCGCTGGTCAACTTTTAACCCTTATAACTTCCTAACAAAAAAAAATTTTGGTTCCAAAATTATGCTGATGTAAAGTAAACATGTGGGAAATGTTAGTTATCAAGTTTTTTGTGTGCCGTATCTCTGTGATTTAAGGGCATAAAAATTCAGAGTTGGAAAATTGCGAAATTTTCAAAATTTTTGCCAAATTTCCGTTTTTTTCACAAATAAACGCAAGTTATTTGAATGAAATTTTACCACTAACATGAAGTACAATATGTCACGAGAAAACAATGTCAGAATCACCGGGATCCATGGAAGCGTTCCAGAGTTATTACCTCATAAAGGTACAGTGGTCAGAATTGTAAAAATTGGCCCGGTCATGAACGTGCAAACCACCCTTGGGGGTGAAGGGGTTAATGTCCCGATTAGAAACCAGATGAGTCCAGTTCTGCCCCTGGCCGGCTCCTTCCAGTGCTGCTGCAGGTGATTGGCAGGTCACTCGCTATGGAAGAGACCTGTCAATCACCAAGAGCAGAGCTGAGAAAAGCTGTCCAGGGCAGTGCCAGGTTAGTCTGGTCTCTGGCTGGAGTATTAAAATATATTTTAATATTTTCTTTAATATGCTGGAGCATTTCAGAAAAAAATATATATATACCTGGCTGAAAACAATTTTGAAGAATTTGGCACAAAACACTGAGTAGCAGAAAATAGAAGAAACTTTATAAAAGAAAACAAAAAAAAAAAAACCTGCAAAGGGTGAATCAGGCAGTGTTATGTCTCAGGGAAATGGCAATAGTGCTACAGCGCCCCCCTGTGGTCTAGAGTGTTCTAAAATTGTCGGTTACTATGGGCAACAATGTTCGTTATCTTGTTAGATAGCGTTGACAAATGAAGCCCATTGTGCTGGTCGCTATGCTGAAGGCAGTTGGATTGAGCTGCCCGTTAACAGCCATAGGAACAATATGAAGGGAGCGGAGCAGATCCACAGACTCCAGCCATCTGTATTGCTGCATCTGGTGTATGTAATACTACTAGTGATGAGTGAACGTCCTGGAATAAGGTGTTATCTGAGCATGCTCGTATGATAACAGTCTTCGGTATGATCGAAAAGTATGTTTTAGTCCCCCTGGCTGCATGTCGCGCAGCTATTCGACAGCCACAACACATGCAGGGATTGTCTGTTAGAAAATCCTTGTATGTGTTACACCTGCTGAACAGCCACGAGTCATGCAGCGCACGGACTAACATTTTTTGAGCACACTTACAGTTGTGGCCAAAAGAATTGACACCCCTGCAATTCTGTCAGATAATACTCAGTTTCTTCCTGAAAATGATTGCAAACACAAATTCTTTGGTATTATCTTCATTTAATTTGTCTTAAATGAAAAAACACAAAGAATTGTCCTAAAGCCAAATTGGATATAATTCCACACCAAACATAAAAAAGAGGGTGGACAAAAGTATTGGCACTGTTCGAAATCTCATGTGATGCTTCTCTAATTTGTGTAATTAACAGCACCTGTAACTTACCTGTGGCACCTAACAGGTGTTGGCAATAACTAAATCACACTTGCAGTCAGTTGACATGGATTAAAGTTGACACAACCTCTGTCCTGTGTCCTTGTGTGTACCACATTGAGCATGGAGAAAAGAAAGAAGACCAAAGAACTGTCTGAGGACTTGAGAAACCAAATTGTGAGGAAGCATGAGCAATCGCAAGGCTACAAGTCCATCTCCAAAGACCAGAATGTTCCTGTGTCTACCGTGCGCAGTGTCATCAAGAAGTTTAAAGCCCATGGCACTGTGGCTAACCTCCCTAGATGTGGACGGAAAAGAAAAATTGACAAGAGATTTCAACGTAAGATTGTGCGGATGTTGGATAAAGAACCTCGTCTAACATCCAAACAAGTTCAAACTGCCCTGCAGTCCGAGAGTACAACAGTGTCAACCCGTACTATTCGTCGGCGTCTGAATGAAAAGGGACTGTATGGTAGGAGACCCAGGAAGACCCCAGTTCTTACCCCGAGACATAAAAAAGCCAGGCTGGAGTTTGCCAAAACTTACCTGAAAAAGCCTAAAACGTTTTGGAAGAATGTTCTCAGGTCAGATGAGACAAAAGTAGAGCTTTTCGGGCAAAGGCATCAACATAGAGTTTACAGGAGAAAAAAAAGAGGCATTCAAAGAAAAAAAACACGGTCCCTACAGTCAAACATGGCGGAGGTTCCCTGATGTTTTGGGGTTGCTTTGCTGCCCCTGGCACTGGACTGCTTGACCGTGTGCATGGCATTATGAAGTCTGAAGACTACCAACAAATTTTGCAGCATAATGTAGGGCCCAGTGTGAGAAAGCTGGGTCTCCCTCAGAGGTCATGGGTCTTCCAACAGGACAAAGACCCAAAATACACTTCAAAAAGCACTAGAAAATGGTTTGAGAGAAAGCACTGGAGACTTAAGCTGTCCAGCAATGAGTCCAGACCTGAATCCCATAGAACACCTGTGGAGAGATCTAAAAATGGCAGTTTGGAGAAGGCACCCTTCAAATATCAGGGACCTGGAGCAGTTTGCCAAAGAAGAATGGTCTAAAATTCCAGCAGAGCATTGCAAGAAACTCATTGATGGTTACCGGAAGCGGTTGGTCGCAGTTATTTTGGCTAAAGGGTGTGCAACCAAGTATTAGGCTGAGGGTGCCAATACTTTTGTCTGGCCCATTTTTGGAGTTTTGTGTGAAATGATCAATGTTTTGCTTTTTGCTTCATTCTCTTTTGTGTTTTTTCATTTAAGACAAATTAAATGAAGATAATACCAAAGAATTTGTGTTTGCAATCATTTTCAGGAAGAAACTGAGTGTTATCTGACAGAATTGCAGGGGTGTCAATACTTTTGGCCACAACTGTAACACACTCTGTTAGCACCATGAATCTGATGTTTGAAGAGGATCTGCTGCAAAATACACATAAACTACTTCAAATACTCTCCCTGCGGAGTTCAATGAAAAATCCACATTGTTAGTCAGCTAGTTTATTTCTAATCTGAAAATAACACAACAAAGGAGGGGGGCATGTAACGTCACTTCTGTGATACAGATTCGACATAGAATTTGCACTAAAGGTGTCAGTAAAGCAAAATGTTGCAAAACTTGGGGGATGGAGGGGGATACCCTTTAGAACTAAAAAAGCGTATTGCAAAAATGTATGGATTTATGATGTGGATTTTGAATCAAAGCTAAAAAGAATTTTACCAAAAAAAAATTGTTGAGTACACTATTTCCTCAGAAAAGGTTTTCTTTTTCTGTAATGAACTGGAGGGATGCTACTAACGAATTTGAATTGAAATTTAACGAGAGCTGAAAAATTCCTTAAAAAGCGAGCTCTTTATAATGGAAGACAGGAGGGATGTTTTATTTGGGTGGTGCAGCACCTCTCATTTCATTAGGCGGGAGAGACGAAGCATCGGCAGCCATCATACACGTCCAGGATGAGTCACGTTCTGCACACTATGGGGGCGGGGTGGATATTAAGGCAACAGTCTTACACCCGCAGGCATAGTACATGCCTCCTCTTCTAATTATTAGTAGACCAGGCATCTGCTAGTCGTTGCTGCAACCATCCTGTCCAACACGAAGTGTAAAGTGTTAAACACCAAAGCACCATAGACTGGCAAGGATATTAGATATGATCAGTAAACCACCATGTTTTTCTTTACTATGGACCACCCAAATGTATTACATATTAAACCACTTAAGACCACGTCTTATAAAATTGTGTGATGCACATAAAGAGCATCTGTAAGCTAACCGCTCCTAAGCTGTCTATAAAGGTTCATGCAGTTCAGAGAGAGATTAATAAAATCATACCTTGGAATCTGTGATCCGATGTATTATTTCAGAGGAATCCATTTTTATTATATGTAAATGATCTGTTAAGATCTATGGGCTGGGCATAGATCTCCTGAGGAATCTGGCTCCAGGAATTATTTTAAACGACAGGTGGAGATACTAGTATGGCTGCCACAGCAGCCAATTGTTGGACTTAAGCGGCGCAAAAAAGCTGCCTCCAGTGATGGACTGCAGCGTTCACATGTTCTGCCAACAAAGTATTCGAGGGAGCAGCAAAGCAACAGGCACTTCAATGGATAAGTAATGCTTAAAGAGAATTTCTTACCAAGTTCTAGTCCCAGCAATGATAGTCTTCAGGTGATAAAACATTCATTGTAAGTAAAACTACAGAACATATCTTAATAAATTACACATCCCTGAATCCTGTGTTTCACCCCATCTCCTGCTGTCTTCAGATTACATAGCAAAAAACCTGCTGACAGATTCCCTTTAATTTATCTGAAATTATTAACTTTTCTAACAACTACTTTGATTCAAACTGTTAGGCTGTGTGCCCACGTAGCGATTTTCAAGCGTTTTTGCCACGATTTTCGGTGCAAAAACGTTTAAAAATCGTGTACAGAACGCCCCCCCATGCATTCCTATGGCATTCCGCACATGCTGTGCTAATGCTGCGCTTTTTTCCGCGGCGGAATCGCATCGCGGAAAAAAATCGCAGCATGCTCATTCTTTTGTGCGGAATCGCAAAGAATTGCCGCGATTCTGCACCCATAGGAATGCATGAGAATCGCTTACTTCCCGCATGTGGCTATGCCCACCATGCGGGAAGTTAAGCGTCTCATGTGCGGTTGGTACCCACGGTGTGGAGGAGAGGAGACTGTCCATACCCCTGTAAAAAAATTTATAAAAAATAAAAAAATCGGGGTATATTTACCTTCCGGCGTCCCGCGCTGCATTCCCGGGCCTCAGCGTTCCCAGTAATGCCTTGCGGCAAGGTCCTGTGATGACGTGGTCTCGCGAAATCGCTATGGCAACGCGAGACCAACATTATCACAGGTCTCGCAAGGCATTACTGGGAACGCTGTGGCCCGGGAATGCAGCGCGGGACGTCGGAAGGTAAATATACCCCGATTTTTATTTTTTTTTTTAAGCATTTTAACATTCTATCTTTTACTATTGATGCCGCATAGGCGGCCTCAATAGTAAAAACCTGGTCACACTTGTCAAGAGTGTCACTTGTCACGAGTGTGACCAACCTGTCAATCACTTTCCAAGCGATGCTTCAAATCGCTTGGAAAGTGCTTGAGAAAATCGCAGCAAAATCAATCATAATCGCGGTGAAATCGTGCGGGAAAAAACACGCGATTTCTGTGAAGGAGTACGGTTTTTAGTGTCCGGAATAAAACGCTACGTGGGCACATAGGCGTCGGGTAACTTTAAGGCTAAGTGTTGAGAAACTTCTTCCTAGAGAAAGAGCTACTCGACAGCTCTCTTATGAACGCATCTAGAACTGTATGGTGAACACTCCAAACAAAGAAAAAATGAGAAAGGGCGAAGTTTTAATTTATTCTTTTAGATACTTGCCCAATCTGAGCTTATGAGTCCAGTGGGCGGTCTTACAGGAAATGACAACTATATATTCACAGGAAAGGCTATCAATCACAGCACCACTCTGCCCACTGGAATCAATGCCTACAATAAACAGGGATATTAATCCCTTTACTAACTTAGACGTAGAGGTACGTCCAAGGTCACATACCCTTGCTTGATGCGGGTTCCGGCGAGGAGTCTGCAACTTTTCCGACACGTTAGCTGATTTTATCAGCTGACACGTGCCCCTAACAGCCGTGGGTGGAATCGCAATCCACCCGCAGCTCTTAATGTCAAATGCCGTTGTCAATCTCTGACTGCGGCATTTAACATGATCGCTCCGGAAGCGCGTCAAACCCCGCCCACCGGCGCCCATATCCGCAGGTCACCGATGGGTTGGCATGACGAACCGCTATGAGTGACGCCCAGTGGCTGACGCTTATAGCAGATGAGAACTTTAGCTACCCAAAACAGGGCGAAAGCGATCAGAAGATCACAGCTTCTAGTCTCACATAGCGGCTATTGAAGACAATAAAAAGTAAAAAAAAATAATGTTTTAAAAAATATTTTAAAAATATAAGTTTAAATCACCCCCCACTCAAAATAAAACGATTACAAAAAGTAATACACACATTTCGTATCGCCACGTTCAGAATCGCCCAATCAATATATAAAAAGAATGAATCCGATTGATAAACGGTGATTCGATAGAAACCAGTTTTTCTGGTTGCCGCAACATTGCATTAAAATACAGTAACGAGTGATCAAATCATCATATCTACACCAAATGGTATCAATCAAAACGTCAGCTCGGCACGCAAAAAAATTCAGCCCTCACCAGCCCCAGATCATGAAAAATGGACATGCTACGAGTTTTTTTCACCACTTAACCCCTTCATGACCCAGCCTATTTTGACATTAATGACCAGGCCATTTTTTGCAATTCTGACGTGTCCCTTTATGAGGTAATAACTCAGGAACGCTTCAACGGATCCTAGCGATTCTGAGATTGTTTTTTCGTGACACATTGGGCTTCAGGTTAGTGGTAAATGTAGGTCGATAATTTTTGTGTTTATTTGTGAAAAAAATCAGAAGTTTGGCAAAAATTTAGAAAATGTTGCCATTTTTGAAATTTTGAATTTTTATTCTGTCAAACCAGAGAGTTATGTGACACAAAGTGGTTACTAAATAACATTTCCCACATGTCTACTTTACATCAGCACAATTTTGGAAACAAATTTTTTTTGCTAGGACGTTATAAGGGTTAAAAGTTGACCAGTGATTTCTCATTTTTACAACAAAATTTACAAAACCATTTTTTTTTTAGGGACCACCTCACATTTGAAGTCACTTTGAGGGGTCTATATGGCATAAAATACCCAAAAGTGACACCATTCTAAAAACTGCACCCTTCAAGCTGATCAAACCTACATTCAAGATTATTAACCCTTCAGGTGCTTCACAGGAACTAAAGCAACGTGGAAGGAAAAAATGGACATTTTAATTTTTCCAACAAAAATTTTCTTTTAGCATCAATTTTTTCATTTTCACATGGGCTACAGGATAAAATGGATCCTAAAATTTGTTGGGCAATTTCTCCTGAGTACACCGATACCTCATATGTGGTCATAAACCACTGTTTGGGCACACGGCAGGGTCCAGAAGGGAAGGAGCGCTATTTGACTTTTTGAATGGAAAATTAGCTGCAATCGTTATCGGACACCATGTTGCGTTTGGGGAGCACCTGTGTGCCCATTTTAAAAAATAGACCCCTTATGAAACTTATCTAGATGTGTAGTGAGCACTTTGCACCCCCAAATGCTTCACAGAAGTTTATAACGCAGAGCAGTGAAAATAAAAAATCATTTTTTTTCTTCAAAAATTATTTTTTAGCACGCTATTTTTTATTTTCACAAGGGGTACAAGGAGAAATTGGACCACAAAAGTTGTTGTCCAGTTTGTCCTGAGTACGCTGGTACCCCATATGTGGGGGGGAACCACTGTTTGGGCGCACGGCAGCGCTCGGAAGGGAAGGAGAACCATTTGACTTTTTGAAATGAAAATTACATCTAATCGTTAGCGGCCCCATGTCGTGTTTGGAGATCCCCTGTGTGCCTAAACATTGGAGCACCCCCACAAATGACCCCATTTCGGAAACTAGACCCCCTAAGGAACTTATCTAGTTGCATAGTGAGCACTTTTAACCTCCAAGTGCTTCACAAAAGTTTATAATGCAGTGCCGTGAAAATAAAAAATATTTTTTTTTCCTCAAAAAATTATTTTTTAGTGCACAATTTTTTATTTTCACAAGGGTACCAGGAGAAACTGGACCCCAAAAGTTCTTGTTCAGTTTGTCCTGAGTACGCTGGTACCCCATATGTGGGGGGACCACTGTTTGGGCACACGTCGGGGCTCAGAAGGGAAGTCGTGACATTATGAAATGCTGACTTTGATGGAATGGTCTGTGGGCGTCATGTTACATTTGCAGAGCCCCTGGTGTGCCTAAACTGTGGAACCCCCCCCCCCCACAAGTGACCCCATTTTGGAAACTAGACCCCCCAAGGAACTTATCTAGATGTGTGGTGAGCACTTTGAACCCCCAAGTGCTTCACAGAAGTTTATAATGCAGAGACATGAAAATAAAAAAATCATTTTTTTTCCACAAAAATAATTTTTTAGCCTCCAATTTTTTATTTTCCCAAGAGTAACAGGAGAAATTAGACCACCAAGTTTTGTGACGCAACAGCGATCTCACCAGCGAGATCGCTGTGTGTGACACTTACCAGCGACCGGCCCCCCTGCCGGGTATCGCTGATTGTCCTGGAATGGTCAGGACATTTTTTTGATCGCTGGTCTCCCGCTGGCCAGCATGCATCGCTGCGTGTGACAGGCGGGAGACCAGCGATCAGCGAGATGGCGCTGGTAACTAAGGTAAACAGAGGGTTTCTAAGCGGCGCGCAGCGCTTAGAAACCCGATGTGTACCTTAGTTACCAGCGCGCTGCACCAGCACGCTGGTAACTAAGGTACACAGTGGGTAACTAAGCGACGTGCACGCTTGTTACCCCCGTGTTAATGGTGCTGATTGCTGGTGAAGCTGCCTGTTTGGCAGCTCACCAGCGATCATGTAGTGACACACCAGCGATCCTGACAAGGTCTCATATCGTTGTCGGGATCGCTGGTGCATCGCTACGTGTGACGGGGCCCTTACACGTTTCTGGCTGAATCATTAGTAGATTGCACAAAGACGGTCTAATTGATGTAATCAGGGGTGGATACAAATGAGCATTCAGTGTGCGCACCGCTCTGCGCTTCCATTAGGGCTATAACCTGCTGTAAATGCACCCGGGGAGTAGACACCAAGTCTCATGTCAGTGCTCTCGCATACTGTAGTGTATAATCATTTCCTTTGGGGCAGTTCATTATAATTTATTGCCTTTTTTTGTTATAAATTCTAAGTGCCTATATCTACCTCTAGGGGGCGCTTTCTGAATACAGATATAAACAGCTGACGTGAAAAAGAACAAAATGGTGTAAAATCCTAGTGGTTACAAGCAGGGTGCATTTTTACCACTTAACAGGAGGAGAAGAGCTACTCTAAAAAAAAAAATTAGAGCTAACTTTTAGCAAAGTTATATATCAAATTAATGGGGTTATATCAGGATTACAAGTTCTGCAGATGAGGGTCCGATTACTGGGATCTCCACAGATCACAAAATCGGGATTCCCATTTTAATGAAGTGGCCTTTGAGCACGCACACTACTGCTCCAACTTGGGGATAATAAAAAAAAAAAAATGGTTCAAATCGGCAAGGAAATAAATAAGGAGCATGTGCATGCGATTTCAGTAATCTCACGTTGCTGGTACTGTAAAAAGATTTTCTCCCAAGTTCTATATAGGAAGGAGGAATTGGAGGTAGACACAAACCTTCTGCTGCAAGTTCTCCTGAAACGTCAGTTAGGCTATGTGCACACGTAGCGTTTTAAAACGCTCACTAAAAACCGGACTCCTTCCCAGAAATTGCGCGTTTTTTTCCGCGCGATTTCACCGCGATTATGATCGTGATTTTGCCACGATTTTCGCGTGCGTTATTCAAGCACTTTCCAAGCGATTTGAAGCATCGCTTGGAAAGTGATTGACAGGTTGGTCACACTCGTCAAACATAGTGTTTGACAAGTGTGACCAGGTTTTTACTATTGAGGCCGCCTATGCGGCATCAATAGTAAAAGATAGGATGTTAAAATGCTAAAAAAAAAAATAAAAAAAAAATCGGGGTATATTTACCTTCCGGCGTCCCGCGCTGCATTCCCGGGCCTCAGCGTTCCCAGTAATGCCTTGCGAGACCTGTGATGACGTAGTCTCGCGTTGCTATAGCGATCTCGCGAGACCACGTCATTACAGGGCCTTGCCGCAAGGCATTACTGGGAACGCTTAGGCCGGGAATGCAGCGCGGGACGCCGGAAGGTAAATATACCCCGACTTTTTATTTTTTATTCTTTTTTTTTTACAGGGGTATGGTACCCAGGGCCTGGAGGACAGTCTCCTCTACTCCACACCGTGGGTACCAACCGCACATGAGACGCTTAACTTCCCGCATGGTGGGCATAGCCACATGCGGGAAGTCAGCGGTTCTCATGCATTCCTATGGGTGCGGAATCGCGGCAATTCTTTGTGATTCCGCACAAAAGAACAAGCATGCTGCGATTTTTTCCGCGATGCGATTCCGCCGCAGAAAAAAGCGCAGCATTAGCACAGCATGTGCGGAATACCACAGGAATGCATGGGAGGCATTCTGTACACGATTTTTAAGCGTTTTCGCGCCGAAAATCGCGGCAAAAACGCTTAAAAATCGCTACGTGTGCACACAGCCTTACAATTTAAACTGTAACTGCCGTTTCAGGAGAACTTGCAGCAGAATGTCTGTGTCTGTTTCTTGCTCCACCCTTTCCCATAGAATCTTATCAGCACCAACTGTCATCTATCTCAGTACTGGAAAAATCTCTTCACCGAACACAGATTTTACCAGTGAACACAAAGTTTACATCGGGCATTTTCAAGGGTACTATTGATTTAAGAAAAACAGTCAAATGATTACTCCTTAACTTGATTCTTAAATCTTACTTCATCAAAAAATTCAGGACACACAAATCATTTTTTTTCTTTTACCAAAAAAGACACGAAAAAACAAAAAACAAATATAAACACATATAGCCACATAAATTTGTTTTATACAATCTACAAACCAGAAGCACTTTGTGCCAAAATGTTCCTACTGACCAGAAAGTACTCCACAGTATTAAAAAAAAAAAAAAAGTAATCTTAATATCCATCAAAGGGAACAAAAATCTATCAGCACAGCCACAGAGAAGAGCAAGCAAGAATAGTCCCGTGTTCTTCATTTTCAGAGAGAACAGGGTGGAAGAAAAGAAAGAAGGGTAGGGCAGGCATGGCGTGGATAGGAGACAGGTGAGAAGGGGGGGAAACAAGTGGAAGAAAAAGAAGATCAAAAGGAGATGGTGGGATGCAGGGACACGACGCAGGAATGCACCAGAAAGAACAAGTCACAGTGCTGATACTGAAGACATCTAGCAGGAAGAGAGCTTCACAGTGGGACAGAGAGCTGGAGAGGGGATCAGGGAGGGACGGAGTGTGCTTTAATTCCCCTTTATTCCCTGGCATTCCACGTTCCTCTTCCAGACACGATTCCCTTGCTTCACGAACTTACATCACATCTTACACGAGAAGAAAACATTGGTTACATCACGGCTTCCAAGCTTGAGCTAGGCCGGAGTCAGGGAGGGAGCCCCTGTTACAGCTGACCATAGGAGCAGTAGTCCGGTCTCTCTCCCCGGATGTGTGCAGAACAGAGTGGACCAGTCCGGCCGTATAGCCACAGAAGTGCCACCGAGTAAACGGCAGAGGTTTAAGTTGCCGTCTTAAAAAGGGCTATCCATCCAGGTTCTTCTCCAATTCGAGCCAGTATCGTCCAAGTAAACAGTAGTTATATTTTAGGGAATGTAACCAATAAAGCCGAAGAAGGCAATGTTAAAATCTAATCTATACACCGGGCAGTAAATCAGGGACTCCAGATCCTTGCATAAAGACAACAAACCAGGTGGCTGCAATTCAATACAGCTGAATGTTGTGTTGTCCTGGGTCAGAAGTCACGTTATACCTGACGTGCAACAACCATCAATGACTCTTGTAAGTCATAGTGATTTCAGTGGGATAATATATTCCCAATCCCGTTGAATGGATTATTCATAACGAACAGTCGCAAACAGGAAGGGCTGCTATGACTAACGGCGCCCTCTCCCTATACTCAGCGGCTGAGCTCCTTTCTAAAAAAAAAAAATACACTAATTATTCCCTCCGTGACGCGGAAGGAACAAACAAAGCATGCGCACGGACGAGAGAAGCCAAGCTGAACAGCAATGCACATATACAGCTACAGCAAGACAAAGCAGCGGTCACAACCCTCAGTATCTCTTAGCACTACTACCACCACCGTGTTCCCTTAGCTGAAGAGGAGGAGGGAGAAGTGCTGAGAGAGTCAGACTCTTGTAGAGGTAAAATTGTCACCAAGCAGAGGTTTAGTTCAAAAGATTGTCCTTGCACTAACTGGAGAAAGCAAAAAGTTATGAGAGGGGGCAGCATGGTCGTAACTTCAGAACCTGTCTCATGGAGAAGGTGAGAATGAACTCTTCAAAGCCAAGCACTTGATGCAATTTGACAATCCGCTGCCCCCTTCCAAATGGCTGCATTGTGCATCCACTGCAGTGCTGAATAAGGAGGGGATGGAGTTTAAGACTGGTTCCCTATTGTCAGCCCTTGTTGGGGGAAATCTGCTGGCAAATGTGGGTAGAACCCAGAAGGCAGCAAAGAAACGGTTGATAGCGTGAGCCTGCACTTACAGAAGTCACGGCGAATACTTGAGACATGCTTTGCATTTCAATATGCATCCCCTGCATGTCGCTTGTCTGGCAGTAATATAGAAGAATGATTTAACCACTCCGCTCGAGGAGGCCTGTAATCCCGTACCCACATGGCTCTGGTTACTCAGCAGCAAAATGGTTAGGCACACTTCCCCGAGTGCAGGCTGTTGAGGCTATGAAAGGGAGTGCTCAGCTCTTACAAAGAGCAGAATACAGGCCCCTTTGGCAGGATTGGCTTCTGTCGATGGCGGAGGTGGCTGTACACCACACGGACTGCATGGAGGATCTCAACATGTCCAAAAAAAAATGGAAATAGAAGGTCAAAAGTAGCAACAAAAACATAACATAACTTTGGTTTAAAACGGACTGATGATAGCTTAAATGAATGAAGAAAGTTAATATCTTCAAGTTCTGTCACTCCCCCAGCCCCTTTTCTTTGGGACCCCTTCCAGCACTGCTGGGGGGGTGGGAACACAAAATATAAATGACGGCAAACAAACACGTGTAGGGAGGTGAAGGTGGGGACAGTGAGGAGGAGGATGGACGACAAAGATGATCGGCTGCAACTAGAACAACAATCCCAGCGCAGGTTGCTGTACGTGGCACCACAGAGGGGAAAGAAACAGAAACTTCAAGTCTTTTGTAGTCAGGCAAGCAATAAGATTGGAGATTTGGGGGGGGAGGGGACGTTTTCGGACCACCCACCAATTCTCAACAGTCCTTTCCAGCTTGGTACACTTGGGTATGGAAAGGTCTGTCCTTGGCTTCCTTTATTACCTCTGTCCATGAATTGTTGTGGGCCCAAAATCTTTTAATGGGTTAAAAGGGAGAGCAGGAGGCCAGCCCCATAGTGATGCAGTGCGAGGATAAAAAGAAGCCTGGTAGGGGGATGAAAGCCTGAAAAAGATGGTTCAAGAGTGGAACGTGAAAGCAGTAACTGCTTCATGTGTTGGCTTCATCATCAGTGTCATCAATCAGGATCTTGGCATCTCGGGCCTTGCTCCTATGGGACACAATAGATAAGGATGTTATTATACGGACTCATAATTGCCTGCTTATCTACAATATTTAATAACACTGTATTCTGAAAGTATTATGGCATAAACCAGCAAAAAAAGGAGAAATAGATTTAAAGAAATTGGATGCATGGTTGTCACATCCTAAAAGCATGCGCCATCATGATCAATAACCAAAGTGCTGTCACAATGGACTCAGGCGGCCACAAACCGTCCAGCGACAGATCACTGAGCCACCGATCAGAGTAACAATGTCCTTAGCAGCCCCTCGTTATATTTTACAACAGTGGCAGCCATTGTTTTACTTACTGTGAGGACAGACGAGGTCTGCGCAACGATATGCTCTGGCTTCGCTTCCATGTCTTGCTCTTGGCTCGGTTCTTCACACCATCCTCTTGATCCATCATCTGCTCCAGCAGCGTTTGGTCATCGGCATTCATAGGGGCCACAGAGATATCACGTACGGCACGGAATTCACCACAGTTATTCAGATGCTCGTTCTCCAGACGGAAGAAGTTCCACACAAAGCGTCTAGTGGGCAAAGAAAGGACGCAAGGAGTCAGACAAGATAAGGGGATAAGCAAGATCAGAAATTGTATAACATGAGTGAACACTACACCCAACGCTTCCTTACAATGCTTATAAAGCCTATAAACACCTCTGACATTTAAAACATGAGTTTTCCCTAGGTTAGTAGTTCTCTTTAATTAATACAAATGCAATAAATTTTAGTTGCACTCTTCATTCATTCATTTTGAGACCCCCTGTGTATGCAGTTTGCAGCCTGATCCTAGTTTCAGGTTTCTGTCTTGTGGGAATATCTCTCACAGTAATATAGGCTGGACGTGAGGTCTGAGTGCATACAGGGTGCCTCTGTCTTCAGTATTCATTTATCAGTACAGCTTCTACTCTTCACTTATTTCTCTATGCTTTCCTCCTTTTCAATAGTTTTTCTCTTCTCTCCTAAGACTGTGCATGCTTTTCCCCCTCTTTACAATGTGGAGATGTGTGGACAACCCCTACGGTATTTCTGCTGCTAGCTCTAACAGTGAGAGGAGGGAGGGAAAGCGAGCTGTCAAGAGCTATGCTAGATTTGAACAATTGTTTTTGCATTTTGCACTAAGGTATTCTCAATTCTTCACCCGGCACTGTTCTATTAGGGCCACTCTAGTTGTTACTGCAAGTCTCTGTTTACTTCTTGCAGCGATCACACACCATAAATCATTCATAAGACCCCAGGTAATCAATGGCCTTGGCAGTCATGCAGGCACTCGATTGCTGCAGAAAGTAAACCAACCCCACTGGGAACAGCCAAAGTGGCACTGATAAAGCAAACAAAGAGGCGAGATCGAAGAGGTGAGTAATGCGTTTTTATTTTTCAACTTCAATTAAGAAAAGACTGGCGCTGCCACCTACAAGTCCCACACTTGTGAGGACTCTGTGGTGCTCAGTAATATAATATTCCAGAGTCTAAACATGCAGTTCTATGAGAAGTGACCACAGCACTCACTGGTCAATTAACCCCTTATCGACATAAGACCTAAAAGTACGTTTTCGGTCATGTCCCCATGTATGCTGAGGGCTCAGATGCCGGCTGTAATGCACAGCATTCATCTGCCTGCAACTGCAAAGGCTGGACTGCGCTCCGATCGTTGCAGCTTAACCGCTTAAATCCAGCTGTCAATCTCGGAGCGTGACATTTAAATAGCGCAATTACCAGTGCATGCGGTCACAGTCGTCCTCCGGCTCAAAGCGGCGCAATTGCGGGGGGGATGAATGGGTTGCCATTGCAGTTGGGGACCTGCTGAATGCCTACATCAGCGCCATCTTGGTCTTCCTCCTCTGAATCCCAGCCTGTGGTTGAACTTCTTAGGAGAATGTATTTTTTACTATATAAAGCAATAGTGTGGTATTGATAGTGGCATTTAAAAATTTGGCCACCCCGGTCAAAATTACAGTTATTGTGAACAGTTAAGCACGTTGAAGATTAAATGATCTCTAAAACGGTTAAAGTTTAAGATGAGATTTCCTTTGCATTTTAGGCAAATTTATATATATATTGGCCTGTCAGGAAAGGCCAGGTGATGCAAATTTCCCAACTTTACACAAACCCAGGCTCCTCTAGCCTTGTGCCAAAAAGCAGCAGCCATGGGTTCTTCTAAGCGGCTGCCTAGCACTCTGAAAATGGTGGAGGCTCACAAAGCAAGAGAAGGCTTTAAAAAAGGAGGCAAAGCATTTTCAAGTTTCCCTTTCCTCAGTTCCAAATGTAATTAAGGAGTGGCAGTTAACAGGAAAAGTGGAGGGCAAGATAAGGTCTAGAAGACCTAGAAAAGTATCAGTGAGAGCTGCTCATAGGATTGCTAGAGAGGCAAATCAGAACCCCGCTTGACTGCAAAAGACCTTCAGAATTATTTAGCAAACTCTGGAGTTGTGGTACAATGATCCACTGTTCAAATATGATCTTAATGGAAGAGTCAACAGAAGAAAACCTTTACTGCATCCTTACCATAAAACTCTGCATCTGAAGTATGCAAAACAACATCTCAACAAGCCTGATGCCTTTTGGAAATAAGTCCTGTGGACTGATGTGGTTAAAATAGAACTCTTTGGAATACCTGATATTTGTTATGTAACATTACAAATTGTCAAGATGAGCACTTCATAACTGACATTACCAAAGAGAGCAATCATCTGTGATATTTGTGTTATTTGTGTATGCCTGGGTTATTGTTAAAAATTCTCTGGTTCCTTGTAAGGAAGTAATTTGGAATATTGACCAAATCTTGTACTATTGATTAATGATTGCAATTATTTGAATGGCTGTTGTCTATGCATCTTCTTACTCTGGAACCAATAAAGTTTATGTTATAAAAAAAAAAAAAAAAAATAGAACTCTTTGGCCACGATGTGTGGAGAGAAAGAAGCACACAATTTCAGGAAATGAACATCTCACCAACCATTAAGCAAGAGGGTGATTCAATTATGCTTTGGGGCTGTGTTGCAGCCAATGGCACAGGGAACATTTCAAGGGTAGAGGGAGGAAAGGATTCAATGAAAATTCAACAAATTCTTGATGCAAACATAACATCTGTAAAAAAGCTGACGTTGAAAAGAGGATGTCTTCTACAAGTGGCTAATGATCCTAAACATGTTAACATCCACAATAGAGACTACCTCAAAAGGCCCAAAGCTGAAGGTTTTACAATCGCCCTCACAGTTCTTTGATCTGAACAAGTTTGATAATCTGTGGCTAGACCTCAAAATAGCAGTGCATGCAAGAAGGCCCAGGAATCTCACAAAACTGGAAGAATTCTCCAAGGAAGAATGGATGGAAATCCCTCAAACAAGAAATTAACCCCTTCATGACCCAGCCTATTTTGACCTTAATGACCTGGCCATTTTTTGCAATTCTGACCAGTGTCCCTTTATGAGGTAATAACTCTGGAACACTTCAACGCATCTTAGCGATTCTGAGATTGTTTTTTCGTGACATATTGGGCTTCATGTTAGTGGTAAACTTAGGTCGATAATTTTTGCGTTTATTTGTGAAAAAAACAGAAATTTGGCGAAAATTTTGAAAAGTTTGCAATTTTCAAATTTTGAATTTTTATTCTGTTAAACCAGAGAGTGATGTGACACAAAACAGTTACTAAATAACATTTCCCACATGTCTACTTTACATCAGCACAATTTTGGAAACAATTTTTTTTTTTGTTAGGAAGTTATAAGGGTTAAAAGTTGACCAGCGATTTCTCATTTTTACAACAATATTTACAAAACCATTTTTTTTAGGGACCACCTCACATTTGAAGTCACTTTGAGGGGTCTATATGGCAGAAAATACCCAAAAGTGACACCATTCTAAAAACTGCACCCCTCAAGCTACTCAAAACTACATTCTAGGAGATTATTAACCCTTCAGGTGCTTCACAGGAACTAAAGCAACGTGGAAGGAAAAAATAGACATTTTATTTTTTGCACCACAAATTTTCTTTTATCATTAATTTTTTTCATTTTCACATGGGCTACAGGATAAAATGGATCCTAAAATTTGTTGGGCAACTTCTCCTGAGTACACTGATACCTCTAATGTGGTCATAAACCACTGTTTGGGCGCACGGCAGGGCTCGGAAGGGAAGGAGCACATTTGACTTTTTGAATGGAAAATATGCTGGAATATTTAGCGCTTGCCATGTCGCGTTTGGAGAGTCGCTGTGCGCCTAAGCACTGGAGCTTCCCCACAAGTGACCCCATTTTGGAAACTAGACCCCCCAAGGAACTTATCTACATGCATAGTGATCACTTTGAACCCCCCAGGTGCTTCACAAATTGATCGGTAAAAAAGTACTTTTTTTTTCACAAAAATTTTCTTTTGGTCTCAGTTTTTTCATTTTCACATGGGCAACAGGATAAAATGGATCTTAAAATGTGTTGGGCAATTTCTCCTGAGTGCACAGATACCTTATATGTGGTCATAAACCACTCTTTGGGCGCACGGCAGGGTCCATAAGTGAAGGAGCGCTATTTGACTTTTTGAATGGAAAATTCGCTCCAATCGTTATCGGACACCATGTCGCGTTTGGAGAGCCCCTGTGTGCCTAAACATTGGAGCTCCCCCACAATTGACACCATTTTGGAAACTAGACCCCTTAAGGAACTTATCTAGATGTGTAGGGAGCACTTTGAACCCCCAAGTCCTTCACAAAAGTTTATAACGTAGAGCAGTGAAAATAAAAAAATCATTTTTTTTCCTCAAAAAAGATTTTTTAGCACGCTATTTTTTATTTTCACAAGGGTAACAGGAGAAATTGGACCACAAAAGTTGTTGTCCAGTTTGTCCTGAGTACGCTGGTACCCCATATGTGGGGGGGAACCACTGTTTGGGCGCACGGCAGGGCTCAGAAGGGAAGGAGTGCCATTTGACTTTTTGAAATGAAAATTAGCTCCAATCGTTAGCGGACACCATGTCGTGTTTGGAGAGCCCCTGTGTGCCTAAACTTTGGAGCTCCCCCACAAATGACCCCAGTATGGAAACTAGACCCCCTAAGGAACTTATCTAGATGCATAGTGAGCACTTTGAACCCCCAGGTGCTTCACAGAAGTTTATAACGCAGAGCCGTGAAAATAAAAAATATTTTTTTTTCTTAAAAAAAATATTTTTAGTCCGCAATTTTTTATTTTCACAGGGGTACCAGGATAAATTGGACCCCAAAAGTTGTTGTACAGTTAGTCCTGAGTACACTGGTACCCCATATGTGGGGGGGGACAACTGTTTGGGCACATGTCGGGGCTCAGCAGGGAGGTAGTGACATTTTGAAATGCTGACTTTGATGGCATGGTCTGAGGGTGTCATGTTACATTTGCAGAGCCCCTGTGTGCCTAAACAGTAGAAACCCCCGGCATGTGACCTCATTTTGGAAACTAGACCCCCCAAGGAACTTATCTAGATGTGTGGTGAGCACCTTGAACCCCCAAGTGCTTCACAGAAGTTTATAACGCAGAGCCGTGAAAATAAAAAATCATTTTTTTTCCTAAAAAAAAAAAAAAAGATTTTTAGCCCGCAATTTTTTTTCACAACAGTAACAGGATGAATTGGACCCCAAAAGTTGTTGTACAGTTTGTCCTGAGTACGCTGGTACCCCATATGTGGGGGGGAACCACTGTTTGGGCACACGTCAGGGCTCGGAAGGGAAGTAGTGACATTTTGAAATGCTGACTTTGATGGCATGGTCTGCGGGCGTCATGTTACATTTGCAGAGCCCTTGATGTACCTAAACTGTTGAAACCCCCCACAAGTGACCCCATTTTGGAAACTATACCCCATAAGGAAGTTGCCTAGATGTGTAGTGAGCACACCGAACCCCCAAGTGCTTCACAGAAGATTATAATGCAGAGCCATGAAAATAAAAAATAATTTTTTTTCCTCAAAAAATGATTTTTTAGCTCTCAATTTTTTATTTTCACAAGGGTAACAGGAGAAATTGGACCCCAAAAGTTGTTGTCCAGTTTGTCCTGAGTACGCTGGTACCCCATATGTGGGGGGGAACCATTGTTTGGGCACACGTCAGGGCTCGGAATGGAAGTAGTGACGTTTTGAAATGCAGACTTTGATGGAATAGTCTGCGGTCGTAATTACGTTTGCAGAGCCCCTGATGTGCCTAAACAGTGGAAACCCCCCACAAGTGACCCCATTTTGGAAACTAGACCTTCCAAGGAACGTATGTAAGATGTGTTGTGAGCACTTTGAACCCCCAAGTGCTTCACAGAAGTTTATAATGCAGAGACGTGAAAATGAAAAAATCATTTTTTTCCACAAAAATAATTTTTTAGCCCCCAATTTTTTATTTTCCCAAGGGTAACACGGGAAGTTAGTCCCCAAAAGTTGTTGTGCAATTTTTCCTGAGTACGCTGATACCCCATATGTTGGGGTAAACCACTGTTTGGGCACATGTCAGGGCTTGGAAGGGAGGGAGCACCGTTTGACTTTTTGAACGCAAAATTGGCTGGAATCAATGGTTGCACCATGTCGCGTTTGGAGACCCCCTGATGTGCCTAAACAGTGGAAACCCCTCAATTCTAACTCCAACCCTAACCCCAACACACCCCTAACCACAGCCCTAACCCTAACACATCCCTAACCACAAGCCTAACCCTAATTCCAACGCTAACCCTAATTCCAACCCTAACCCTAATTCCAACCCTAACCCTAATTCCAACCCTAACCCTAATTCCAACCCTAACCCTCTTTCCAACCCTAACCCTCTTTCCAACCCTAACCCTCTTTCCAACCCTAACCCTCTTTCCAACCCTAACCCTCTTTCCAACCCTAACCCTCTTTCCAACCCTAACCCTCTTTCCAACCCTAACCCTCTTTCCAACCCTAACCCTCTTTCCAACCCTAACCCTAACCCTCTTTTCAACCCTAACCCTAACGGAAAAATAAAAATAAAAATATTTTCTTTACTTTATTAGTTGTGCCTACCTATGGGGGTGATAATCGAGGGGTTTATTTACTTTTTCTTTCATTTTGATCACTGTGAGAGTGATCAAAATGAAAGAATGGAATCTGCAGCTGGCAGATTCGGGCGGGCGCACTGCGCATGCGCCCGCCATTTTCAAGATGGCGGCGCCCATGAACCGGACCCGCCGGACACCGGGAGCGACAGGTGGAAGGTGCCGGGGGAGGTGAGATGGGGTGAGGGGGTTATCGGAAGCTGGCGGGGAGAAGAGGGAATGGGAGGGGGCAGATGATGACAGCGGCGGCAGATCACCGCTGTCATTCAGTTGCGGGGGGGGGGGGGGGCGATCGCCGGTGGGGGGGGGGGGGGTGGAATCGGTGTCTCCAGCCATGTCCGATGCTACAGCAGCATCGGCCATGGCTGGATTGTAATATTTCAGCAATTTTCATTGATGAAATATTACTATCGCTCTGATTGGCTGTTTCACTTTTAACAGCCAATCAGAGCGATCGTAGCCACGTGGGGGCGAAGCCACGCCCCCTGTGGCGAAGAACAAAGCCCCCTGTATCTGCGGGTCGGGTGACCTTTCAGTGACCTAGGTCACCCGACCCGCAGGGGGGCTTTAAAGTCATGACGCCACATAGGCGTCATGGGTCGTTCTGGCACGACTTTTCATGACGCCTACGTGGCGTCAAAGGTCGTGAAGGGGTTAAAGACTCTTATCTGGCTACAAAAAGCGTTTACAAGCTGTTATACTTGCAAAACGGGGTGCCAGTAGGTCCTAACCATGCAGGGTGGCCAAACTTTTGGTGCATGTTATCCTGTGTCTCTTTTCTCCCTTTTTTTCATTTGATGTACTTGGCACAGTGTTGCACCCAGTTATATTCATGTCATATATTCCGTGGTGCCCACCTATATACATATATATAAACTTTTGTATTGGCCCATTTTCCTTTTTGCAATTTTTAAAATGTAAAAAATGACTTGGCAAAGGTCTGTCTTTAAGGCCGGCTTCATACATCCACATCTCCCAAGTCAGGGTCTCACCCCGTCTCCTCATCCAAACGAAAATCTTCACAAGCATAAAGGAAATGATGCCGTGCGTTTGGCTCCGGAGACTTGTAGACGGGCTGCAATTTGTGGTCCATGAGCAGAAGGTAAAATGCAGATGTGTGAGGCCAGCCTAATGGTGCCGCCTCCATCCCCGTAAAAAATTTGTGTACAGGCACATATTTCAGAAAGCCACATCTCAATTTTTAGCAGAGTAAAGCATACTCGAATTAAAGGGTCCACAATGCCAGGGTGAGTGAAGCCCCTCACTGCAACATAATAATTGGAGTTCTTACCGGAAGACTTCCAGAGGAGCCAGGACGGTGGAAATAATATCTGAAGCATTATTATGAAGGTTCAGCTGAGTCAGCGATATCTGTATGGTCCACGCAAAACGGAGAATGACGTCCTGAATGATCGCACAGTAGTAGTAAGCCTGGGAAAGGGAACAGTCGTTACAATGGCTCAGTGGTAAAAGCAGCAGACAAGGAAATGTGATGTTCAGAGCTCATACCTTCTGGGGGTACACAATCTCTTCTCGCAGGAAGGTGTTCTCCCCTGCATTACGGTCAAACAGGCCCCAATCCATTTTCAGATCCCATATTAGAGTATAACAAGAGCTGACAAAGTAACTGACGATCCACAGGTAGAAAAACACCTGAGCATCCGTGTGATCACGAACTAAGGAAGACATACACGATAGGTTACATGAAACAGCACTTGTAGCCATTTGTTTAAATATTGTTTAAAAAGAGAAAGATAGATAAATAAATTATAAAAACCCGAATAATGGATTTTAGGGGGCATGCACTGTCTGCAAATGAAGCGACTTGCAGGAAGCAGGTCTGACCTTGTGGGTAAGGAAAAAGCAGTCATGCCCCAGCACCTCCCCATGATCAGCGGCGGCACAGACGGGAACTGCTAGATCTCACTGGTAGTGATGAGTGAGCACGCTCGGATAAAGTGTTAAAGGGAATCTGTCACCCCTTTTTTGAGGTATCATATAATGATATCATTCAATTGTGTGTCACATAAGGATTCTCTTAGTACTTTTGCTTCCCCCTGACCCCGCACCTTTCATGCATAAATACCTTCTTTATATCGGTTCAGATGTATTTATGCATGAAAGGTGCGGGGTCAGGGGGAAGCAAAAGTGCTAAGAGAATCCTTATGTGACACAATTGAATGATATCACTATATGATATCTCAAAAAAGGGGAGACAGATTTCCTTTAACCGATGATGCTGAAGTGCAAATCGAGCATTTCAACATGCTTGAATACAATGCTCGAGAGCCGCAACACGTGCAGGGATTGCCTAACAAACAGGTGCATGGTGAACAGCGGCGAGACACGCTGCTGCAGCAACTCGAGCATATTTTTCAAGCACGCAGAAAATGCTCAATTAGGGCACATGCATGCTCTGATAACACCTCATCTGAGCACGCTCGGGCATGAAAGGATCCTCCTTACCCAGAAGATCAAACAAGACTAAAATCAAGTCAAATAAATCCAATTAGATACAAAAAAAAGTGGGGAACATAGGTTCTGTCAATGCCTAAATGAAGAAGTCTGTTCACCTAAACCCTTTAAGAGAAATCCTCTCGGTAGCGCCGCTGAAATCACTTCAGTGGCATTTTCACACTTGTAAAGGTCATTCCCAATGCGGGGTTCACATGTTTCTCAGAGCATTTTAATCTCTGAGAATTGTTAGGGGTCTATGTTTATGCCCCCCAAACACATCCTCATCTGATAATTCACTACATAGGCTTCCATGATACATCCATTAGCATGCACTATCACAATCAGGTCACTAGAGGGCAGTACAATACCACAATCTGCAAAATTGATAAGAATATTCGGTTGCCAGTAAATAGACCTGGTGCTCTGTCACTGAGCCAATATGGCGGCACTGCTGCTCCAACCACCCGATGCACCGCATGGTTTGTGACTTTCCTCTTACTCTCAGAGCCACTTACGATTCGGAGAATGAGGGGGTGGGAGTCTCGGACTGCCGCTGGGAAGTGCATTGGGGTAGTCTGTGAACCTTTTGGGGCCATGTTTGGAAAGAGGAGGGACCGGCACTAGCAGCACAATAAATGAATAGACGGCTGTTATTTTACACCATCATGTAGACCAGTGTTCCCCAACTCCGGTCCTCAAGAGCCACCAACGGTTCATGTTTTCAGGATTTCCTTAGCATGGGCAACACTAATGAAATCCTGAAAACATGACCTGTTGGTGGCTCTTGAGGACCGGAGTTGGGGAACACTGATGTAGACTATATAGACAAAACTATTGTGCCCCCCTCCACATTACACCTACAGGAGCTTTTCTGTCCTCCCATTCTCCATCCATGGACAATCAAATGGAGCCGGACCCCTTTGTGGCTATAACAGCTTCCGCTTTTCTGGGAAGGATTTCTACCAGATTTTGGAGGTGTCTGTGGGAGTTTTTGTCCCCCTTCATCCTGAGGGGCATTTGGAGGAGACCAGGCTTACAATCTCCGTTACGGCTTATCCAAAAGATGTCGGCTGGGGTTGAGATCTGGTCTCTGTGCGGTCGATCAGGTTCTTCCACCACACTCCCCCTTCTACGTCTTTATAGACCTTGTGCATTGGAGCACAGTCATAGGGAACAGAAGAGGGTCTTCCACGAACTGTTCACACAATGTTGGATGTTACAAGTGTCTTATATGCTGCAGTATTCAGATTTCCCTGCACGCCATCCCCTGAAAAACAATCCCACCGAATTATCCCTCCTCCACCAAACTTTGCACAATGCAGTCAGGCAGCTAACATTCTCCTGATATTTATTTATCCGACTTATCTGTCCGTGCACTGAGTCCTGTGTTGGCAGTTTTAAACCCCTCCATCTGATGCTTAGCATTGTGCTTAGTGAGGTAAGGCTGAAAGCAGGAAGATCTCATTGTGGGCATAGTCTTCGTGCTGATATTAATGTCAGAGAAGCTTGGGACTCTGCAGTTTTGATTCAGCAGAGCGTTGGTAAATCTTGAGGATTACGGCTCAGATTCAATAAGACTGGTGTTTCGTAGGTCAGTCTTGATGAGGGACGCGCAGGGATAAAATGTGCAGAATTCAATAAGCTGTGCAGTGCATGCCACTTAACGCGCATCTTACCGAAGGCATGCGCCTCACCAGAAATGCTATGGTCGTCATGGAATGAAGTCACATAGGCTTCCACATGAATCTGATGGGCAGGCGTATTCATATCCCATCCACCTCAGCCTTTGTCCCAGCTCTGATTATTTTAATGGAGCTACTTGAAATTGGTGTGGAAACGCCAAAACTAGGAAACATTTTTGCACAACTGTAAATTGCACCATTTTTTCAGGGTATATCAAAAGCATTTTTACACCAGTTTTCTAGCGTTACTGCGTCTTCCCTTTGTGGCCGAGTTGCTGTGGTTCCTTCCACTTCCATAATGTCACTCACAGGTGATGGGGAAGATTTAGGAGGAATAAATGTCATGAGTGGACTTGTTACATCGGTGGCACTGGTATCAGTGAGCTGTTTACTACCATGGGGGTGGTCAGAAGTTATACACCTGGGGCCATGGGAGCAAATAACAGGAAAGCTTAATTTAATGATTAAGACATGTCCGAATGCTCCAAAAAGTGGAAGTGACTATAAATGATCACTCACTGAGTTTCCTATTGTATTTTCTTTTCCCTTCCCTTTCCTTCTGTATCCCATTTCCCATACCCTTTTTTCCTATGTTTGTTAAATTTGAAATACCTTAATAAAAATTATTGGAAAACAAAAAGTGGAAGTGACAAACCATATAGCATTTATTATAAGCACTACTGCAAACATCCCTCAAAACTGAAAGCTGAAGGTTGGCTTCAAAAAAGCAAAAACTTTCTGATTCCCCAACCAGTGCCTTGTATATGGCTCAGGAAGTAGAGATCTCAGCTGCCGTTTACTAAGGTTCTCACACCAATGCCTCATAATACATGGACGGATGAGGATGCAGAGGTCTAAGCTGCCATTTGGCAAGTCTCACACCAATGCCTCATAATACACGGATGGATCAGGATATAGAGATCTAAGCTGCCGTTTACTAAGGTTCTCACACCAATGCCTCGTAATACATGGACGGATGAGGATGCAGAGGTCTAAGCTGCCGTTTGGTAAGGTTCTCACACCAATGCCTTGGAAAACATGGATGGATCAGGATGCAGAGATTTAAGCAGTTGTTTGCTACGGTTCTGACACTTTACCTGCAAAAGGAACAAGGTCACACTTACCTTTGTGTGTTTGGTAGAGAGCAGCAAACGTAACCATGAAGAAGGTAGTGGAATACTTTCCGGCATTCACCAGATGGGGGAAAGCTCTCTTAGTATCTCTGTATCGTCGCAGGCACTGGATAAAGCGCAGCCAGGCTGGTATACACTGAACCACCGCACGGACGCCATAAGAATAGGTGTTACACCTTCCAGTGGCTGTTAATAAGGAGCAAAGAACATAAGAACATAAACAAAAGTCATACTAACTATCCAATATCTATGGAAAAGACTAAAATGTGAAATAAGAATACATTCATATGAAGTTCAGTGGCCGTCTTGGAAATGTTATGTTGCAGACAGTAGTGAACATGACAGGCTTAGAAGCCAGGGGAATATCTACCACCATTAATGTCAGTGGCCTGACAGGTCTCTGAAGAAGTATTTATAGAAGCACTTAGATGACGCTTAGGGAAGTCCCTCTCCACCAGAAATCCCTCTAATGTAATCTCACATTTTTTGTGGAGGGGGGACAGCTTTGCTTTACTTTACCTCCAGTGATAAGACCGCCTGGACTTTCCCATTCTAGCTCAAAGCTGTAGAAGCAGATCATAAACTCCAGGTCCATGAGGATCACAGCCAGACTGTTCAGTTGATCAGCAAGCCAGAAATCTGCAAAGCCCACCTTGTGGAAAGGGGCGGTGAACACTCGGAACTAGACGAAATGGAAAATCAGACACATTAGAATAAGCCATGATGGAAATACGTAAAGACTGCGGTATATCCACACAAGAACAGAAAAATCAAATAGGCACCAAATAATTTCGACCAGGAGGTCTATGTGGCCATACAAGCTACCCTGCTGTTCCTTCTGACCTGCCCATACATGTATGCGCTCAGACAAGCGTAGGGCATTGGATTGCTGCATATTAAATGGAAATATTCTCAGGATCACAGAACAGGAGAAAGACCTGGGTATTCTGGTTACAAGTAAGCAGAGCAGCAGGACTCAATGTCAGGCAGCAGCTGCTAAAGCAAGTAGGTTATTGGGTTTTATAATAAGAGGGGTAAGAAGCTGTGATCTTTATGTATTATTATCCCTCTACAAATCACATGTAAGGCCACATATAGAAACCAGTTTTGGGCTCCACATTCTGAGAACAATATTAGAAAGATAGAGTGGGTTCGAGTGAGGCAACTAGATTCTACCCCATGTAATAAGGCCTCTAGACAAATGAAAGCATAGAAAACTTAGGCTTGTTTAGCTTAGAAAAATAGACGCCTCAGAGGCGATCTCATTTATATGGATAAATATACTCCTGAACATTGAAGCTGCAACACCAAGAAGGAAAAGTCGTGGGATATTGGAAATCACTGAATGGATAGAAATCTTACTGATATGCAAATGATGGGAAAATTGAAACATTTTAAAAACATCTAAATTTATTCACTATTCAGAAAGCGTGCCACAAGCAAAATTCTCTACACTTACATACTTTGACTGCCATCAGTGATGTTATTAAAGGTTGTCACAAAAATGTTTCGCCAAGCAGAATGCACTTTCAACAAGATCTGCTGCTGGCAGCTACCTTTGCAATTGACGACTAAGGACATCCCAGATGTGGTCGATGTGAGACAAGTTCGGAGACTCTGCAGGCCATGGTAGCATGTTTAGACCATGCAGGCTGCTCACAGTAACACAAGCAACCTGGCCATGTTGTGTTAAAAAACAGCTCCTGATACATTCTGGAGAAATGGCCTTACAACTGATACCACTACCAAACCAATGTAACGCTGAGCTGTACCTGGAATAAATACTACCGGAGTCAGACTACCATACAATACGCTACCCCACACCTTAATTCTGGTAGTAGGACTGACTTGTGTGACATTCCATCGTGAAGGTCTCTGCAATGACCGCACGTCACTGCTCAAAAAAGGCTATCATGGTGGAGGACAAGATGACAATGGAAGCTGGAATAGATGTCTATCCTCTTCAGCGATGAGTTCCACTTTTGTCCAGGATGCAATACAGTTGGAGCTTGGGCTGGAGACCACGTGGGCAATGCCATGAAGAGGACTTCGCAAGGGAACATGAAAGTTTCCCAGGAGACAGGATGCATGTTGCTGGTGCTACTGCAAGCAGCCAGCGCCTCCAGACTTGTGCCCCATCGACGGTCAGTAAATGAAAAGGGAGCTGCCAACAGCGGATCTTGAAGAGAACTTTATTCTGTGGCTTAACATAATTATGGCAATACCAAATTAATAGTTTTTGTTTTATTATTCTTGTACAATAAACACAACGTTTGAAAAATAATTTGTTCTTGTGTAACCATACTCTGAGAGCCATAAGATTTACAACTTTCTGCCAATGGAGCAGAATGGGGAGTTATTTTTTGCATGACCAGAGTTTAGTTTTCAGTGACGCCATTTTCTGGAACACAGGACTGTTTTTGATCACTTTTTACTACACTTTGTTGAAGGTGCAATGTACAGAAGAATCAACTCTGGAATTATTTTTGTTTTAAACACTGTTCCCCTTTCAGTGTAAATGACATTCGCTTTATTTTGCAGGTCGATAAGTTTTACTACTCACCAAAAAAATAAATAAATGAATATATATAGTTTTGTGGGGCATTTAACCGTATTCCAAAGCCCATATCTGTTTTTATTCTTCTATAGAGGGTTGTGCAGGGGCTTATTTTTTGCAGGACGAGCTGTGATTTTTCACTGGTGCCATTTTCTGGTACACACACAACTTTTTTTTTTTTTTTTTTTTTTTTTTTTTTTAAGAATTTTCATTCTTTTTTAGGGATTTTTTTAATTTAAAGCCTGCAGTCTGATACATAATTTACTGTATATAATTTTGTGTACTGGCCAATATTCTTACAGCAATATCTAACTTATATATTATATTTTTTTTATTACAATCAAATTCTGAGAGTCATAACTTGTATTAAAAAAAAAAAAAACTGGAGGGGGAGTGTAACATACGATCTCATGATCGCATTAGTAATACAAAGCATTATAGAAATATTACACGGTCAGTTGGTTTTGCGGAAATTGGCAGATGCTCACCTGATGAGTCTACCACATGCATGTACCACTAGTGTGGTTCTTACTTTCTAAAATATGTTTTCTTCAGTAGGCAACCCCCCCATGTTTCTGTATGCAAGCTAAAAGTGCAGAAAATAATTCAGCCAGATACACACAGATTTAGGGGTCCGAAACTACCATTAAACTTTCTGGATTTTTGCCATGACCGAGTCCCTGAGGTGGTACATTGTACCACAATATAGACAGAGCTCTACAGACAGTGAATAGTTTATCTAGTGACTAAAGATGAGCGAACACGAACTGTAAAGTTTGGGGTCCATACCGGACACCTGGTGGCCGGTGCGGAGTGCTGAACTCCGAACACAGACTTCTCGTGGAACTCCATTTTTTAGTTCGGGGGGGGGGGGGGGGAGAGAGACAGATTTCCAGCTCCAAAGTTTGGGTCGTCATTGATTTCTATGGGTTTCGGGTTCAGGTAGAGTTCTGGTAGCCAGACCTAACTTTGAACTAAAGGTCAGACAAACCCAGACTTTCACGGGTCCGCTCATTTCTAAAAGTGACAAATCAAAAGAGAAGAGGCTAGACATATAACTGGAGAAGCGAATCCTGTGAAGTAACTTACCAATAACTTAAGAAGCCAGAAGCGAGACTTGTAGTAGAAGGTTTTAGTGGGATTAATGAGGAAGAGCAGCATGAAGCCGTACAGGATCAGTGGATTCACCTGCATTGGCAAAAGGATATGATGTCCGAAGACACAGGCGAAAAGGCTGAGGCACCACAGCATCCCAAGGAACCCTGCAATCTGAGGGAAACATAAGAACAAGGCTTAAAAAACAGCCATTATCAGAAAATTACCTACTGATTAAATCAGGTTTTTAAGATAAATGTATTCTTTTTTAAAGTTTTTTTTTTTTTAAATTTTACGCACAGCACAATTAGTATTAAAAATGAAAGTGTGAAATCTTGCAATATTCACACTGACTGCTGGGGCTTTAACTTCCTCTTGTTTCTGGAAACAGCACATGTACATTAGCCACAAAGGTCAGATCTTGACCCTATTATTGAAGTGTCTAATAAGCGGGTGAAAAAATCATTGTGAAAGAACGGGAGGATTGTGATTGGTGGATCCTGTGTTATCAGCTGTGTAATCCTGTCTCCGATGATAAGAAAACTCCTGTGAACATTTCCTGAAAGGACAGGAAGTTAAGAGCCGAAAAAAGCCCCTGTTGGAGGTCGAAACTGCAAGCTTACTAATTCTAAAAAAAAAAGATAATAATAATAATAATAATAATAATAATAATAATAATAATAATAAAGATCACAATATGTGGAAAAAGAAAAACATTCACAGCATTTTTTTTTTATAATACATGTACCGTAACTCAAAAACATGATTTGCAAAATAGGTCATTTTCAGAGGATAACTTCCCTTTCAAAAACAAGTGATCAGAAAAAATGAAGCCAGGGAGAAACTGTGAATTAATAATTACCTCGAAAAGATGCTGATGTGAGAGGTTGTTACGTGGGTTTAGTTCAAATATAAGGACGTGGTTGACCCCGGCTTGTCTCCAGCCGTAAGTATTGATGCCGAGGAGAAAGAGGAACTCCACTAGCAGAAAGCCACCCCTGTAAATCCTCACCAAGGGCCAAACCTCATTCACTTCATAATTCGTATAAGCTGGGAAAGGAGGTTGAGAAAGTGATTTTACAATCTGATCATTCCAAATATCCAGCATCCGCTCTATACACCAATCATATGTAGTGAGGACACTCACCTGTATAGACAACTGCACAGTTCAGGACAATAAATATACCACAGTACAGACCCACTCTGAATGTTGTCCAGGCCGGGGCAGGCTGCGAAAGAGGGAACTAATCAGTGGTCACACAGACGGGAAGAAGAAAGCAGCCTCAGGGAACTGGAGTCCCCCTACAATTCCTTTACCATAGCTGGTCTCCGTAACATGAACCCACGCGAAAAATTGGAAGGAAAAACAAAAAACACATTCACAGAGATTTCTGCATTTTTAAAAGGACGTCAGAAATCTCTATCTCATACCACTTTTGAGCTATTAGCCTAGAGTTTCTATATAATGCAGCTATCGCAGCTGGCACCTGTTCACACCTAGGAGGTGCTGGTCAGGCTTTTTTCTTTATATTTTACTATTGGAGATGTGACTGCCTCCAGCCTGACTCTGCACTCATACATCACCTGCTGGTCAATGGGAGATCAGTTCTACTTACCCATTTGAGTTGTAGGCTCATGGCCCAGGAGAGACAAGTTTTGTCCATTTCACTGTAGGTTAATAGCGCAAGAGAGGTATGTACAGTAGAACAGGGACCCATCAGAGGGAGGTCACCTTGCCGCGGCTGATGGGCACACATGGATTGGCCAATTTCTGTGCTAAGAACCTTCATTTTTGTAAGTTCATCTTACTAAATAATAATACAGTTTAGATTCAATGTTTTTAGTGTTTGCATGTTTCTTGGCTCCTATAGAGTGCTGCTGTGTTTTCGATAGACAGATAGCTAGAGACAGCTATAGATAGATACAAATATATAACATATCTATCTATATATCTATCGAGAGATCGATCTATATAAAAATATATAATAAATTATTTTGGCCCATATTGATCAAAAATTGCGTAGTTTGCTCCAGTTTTTTAATGTTGTCATTTCAAATCAGCTACTCCATATTTATCATATGTGAGACTTAAAGGGAATCTGTCAGCAGGTTTGTGCTACCTCATCTGATAGCAGCGTAATGTAGGCAACGAGAAACTGAATCCAACAATGCATCATTTAGATTACTGGGTGCAGCCGCTCTCACTCATGGTTTTTAGATTTAGCAATGTAGCAGAGCTGAGGAAGCTAACCCCGCCCACACCAGGCTCTGTATGTACAATATCCATAGACAATGAGGTGTCTATCACAGGAGGGGGTGTTCTGGATTAGCATACATGCGCTGCTGCTCCTGGTGCAAAAACAATCATTGCAAGCAAACAAAGCTATGGAGCTTGATAAGAGAGGCATCACTGAAATCTGTGTTTTAACCCCTGCCCTATGCTGTCTCCAGATTACATACCAAAAGCCTGCTGACAGACTCTCTTTACTGATAAATTTGGCACAATTTAAACAAGAGAAATTTTGTAAGCATGGTAGTAAAATTCCCAATGTTGAGTAAGACCGGAAGACATGTTAATGTGACTTTCTAGGCATGTTACACCTGGTTACGGCATAAATGTATGTTTCACGGGTTCTGTACGATAGCTTTCGCCTGTCTAATTTTTATACAGAAATGCATTCATAAATGTGTCGTACTTCATGCCAATAAAAATAAAACGAGGTTTATTTTACCAGCATACCGCTGGTGCACATATTACTTTATGATTTATTAATCTGATCTGCTGCTCGGTGACAAGTTAGATGTGAATCCAGTTATATTAATGTCATGTCGCGGATTAATGCAGCATTCACACGTTTTGCACCGTTGTAAGTTTTTTTTTTTTTCAGAAAGAGTCAAATATTTCACTGTAATGACAACATTTTGAGATGTAACCAATCTACAGATTTTCATTAATTGCCATGTGTCTGGGTACGGTGGTCAGTTAAGGACATTTCTGTATGGCTTCCGACTATCTGATCGGCTTATACAACAAGTCCACTCACTTTTCGCAGCCCGCCGCAGTTGTGACAGGCATGCTTATATAAACCCTGTGTATAAATATGGTTTTGCTAAGTGTACATTTTACTACTCCGGTAGCTGCGCTGTGCTCAGTGATTCTGGAGTCCGGGGTGATTATGAGCCATGGGCTCCCGTCACCGCCCTGCTGCCGCTTTACAGCTTTCTTCCCATTGTTGTGTATAAGGAGACGTGTGACTCAGAAGTCAGTGAGCATGGGGAGGCCGCAGCTCAAATACGGGGACCCCGGGCTCACAATGCAATGTTGGGAATAACATGCAAGATTGGCCAAATGACACCATATTTATGTATAATAGACTGTGGAGAGATCTACAAAAGCAAAAAAATGTCAGCATTCTGGCTCAATAATGGACAGGTCTTGTGCAAAATTTGTGTATTTTACAATCTTTTTACACCTCATTGGACCATTCTCAAAAGTGGCGCTAGAGTCCTAGTTGTCTTCCTCTCTGAAGACGAAATTTGCATATTTAACTGCCCAAAGGAGCATGCATGCTTATAAGTCTCCTCACTGTGACACGCCAGGCCTAGCTTGTCACTCTCCACAAGGAGAAATGTTACCCCTTAGATTCCAGTCTTAAAGGGATTGTCCAGTCCAAACTGATAAGTCTGCAGTCACTGTGTGTAGCTGCAGAATAAAGAATCCCCCAGAGCACACACTGTGCGCTGCGAGGAATCGCCTTGTGAGGCTGTGCCTGCTAGTCGGCCACGCCTTCTAAATAGCCGCGTCCGTAGACTGTGCACAGCCTAGTTCAATAAAAATGTATGGAGAGTGAGGCCACACACACTGGCCACTAGTATGTATAACTCATACATACCCTCCGGTCCCGGGTCAGACCACAGGCTTATCGATTAAGACCGGAAAGCCCCTTTATGCCTCTCATCTGGCCAAATCAGATCTCAAACTTTGCACTGATGAGGGGCAAAACTACGAAACACAGTGTCTGCAAATCGAGATTCTGGTTTGGCTTTTATCCTAAGTCAGATGGCAAGGCTCGTTAAAGGGTCGATATTGCCTTTTAGGATTGCTACTTCCAATAGGTGGCGCTAGTGTTCGAGTCCTCTCTGAAGAGACAATTTGCAAAGAAATTGGCTATGAAGCCTTAGAAATTGCAACACATTAAGTGTCCAATTATTTGGGCACAAAAAATTATGTAACAAGGAAGGCAACAAAGAAAGAGAAGTCTCTAATATATCAAGTAATATGTGGGGAATGTGCGCGCCTTTGGCCTATAGTTTCATGGTATCTAAATTTAAGACCGTGTTAATAAATCGGTGGCGGTGTTCACACCCGTGTGTCAGTCACTACATTATGATGTTCACAGCGAAGGAAGCCTGAAGTCTGGGACAAAATCCATTTAGGCATTAAAACAATAATGATAACAAAAAAGGAAAATGACGGTTTGTTGTAATATTCTAGCTACCCATTTCCCCTATCCTCTGTGAAAAATACTATATACTTGGGAGGAGGCTATGGGGAGGCACAAGCTCTTTACTACGTTCACTCACTTGTGCAGCTCCTAATGGTGGGACGCGCAGACGTTTCATAGCTTTCTGTCGATCTCCATCTTCTAGCTCGTTGGTAACTACAGCCTGAAAAGAGAAATACATAAAAATGTAAAATAAAAAACAAAAACACAGTTGAAAGAAAAACATCATTATCCCGCTGGAAACGGATAGTGTGCTTTAGGATATGTTAGTACATAGCACATTTTGGAGAAACCACGTATGTGCTGCAGAAGTGCAAGAGGCGCTGGCCAGCTTCACCACCACTCCATGCCTTTACTTACAAACAGCGATTTTGCAGCTTAAACTCATGAAGCAATGAAACGCCGTGCTTTATTACAAGATGTATTAACTAGTTTTGCTTCTTGATGCAATTAACATCCTGATAAGAGTCCTATGGATTCAGCGTATCGCAGCACAAAGTGCAGATATATGTCGGGAGCATTTACACTGCACGATTATAGCTACTAAGTGAATAGGCTGCCGATCACCCAAACACGCAAAACACTGGTTTTGTTGGGTAAAATCACTTTTATTATTGCTTAAAAATCATTGTTCTTGACAGCACACCTAAACGGAAACATCAAGACCCCTGTTCTTGTGATCAGTCATGTTCCCAGCGATCTGACTCATAATAATAATAATAAATTATAATTATTATTATAGCACCATTTATTCCATTGCCCTTTTTTATATGTGAAAAGGACTAGACATCATGAAAAAAAAAAAAAAGTACAATAATAATGAATAATAACAGTCACCGACTGGTACAGGAGCAGAAAGGACCCTGCCCACGAGGACTCACAGTCTAAAAGGGATGGATGAGGATACAGTAGGTGAGGATAGAGCTGGTCGTGGATCGGTGGTTACTTTAAGCTTGTCAGAAGAGGTAGGTCTTCATGTTCCTTTTGAAGAATTTCACGGTAGGCGAGAGTCTGATATGTTGGGGTAGAGAATTCCGAATAGAGGGAATGTACAGGAGAAATCTAGTATGCAATTGTTGGAAGAGGAGATTTGAGGGGAAAATAGAAAAAGATCTTGTGAGGATCGGAGGTTGCGTGCCATTAAGTAGCGAGGTCACAGATGTATGGAGGAGACAGGTTGTGGATGGCTTTGTTTGCCACGATTAGGGTTTGGAACTGGAGTCTCTGGGCAATGGGGAGCCAGTGAGGAGAATGACAGAGAGGAGAGGCTGGGAAATAGAGAAAGAAAGGGTGGATTAGTTGGACAGCAAAGTTTAGGATAGCTTGGAGGGGTGCGAGAGTGTTAAAAGGGAGGCCACAGAGCAGGAGATTGCAGTAGTCAAGGCGGGAGATGATGAGGGCATGAACTAGTGTTTTTGCAGATTCTTGGTCAAGGAATATGCAGATCCGGAAAAGATTTTTGAGTCGGGAGGAAGCGGAGAGGGCTTGGATATATGATTTGAAGGATAGATCAGAAACAAGGGTTACTCCGAGGCAGTGAGCTTGCGGTCTTGGGGAGATTGAGAAGCCATTGATTTTGATGAATAGGTCTGTTGGTGGGGTTGAGTGAGATGGGGGAAAGATGATGAATTCGGTTTTGTCCATTTTAAGTTTTAGAAATTGAGCAGAGAAGAATGATGAAATAGGGTACAAATATTTAGGGATTCTAGTTAGTAAGGAGATGATATCGGGTCCAGAGAGGTAGATGTGTGTGTCATCAGTATAGAGGTGATACTGAAAGTCGCGAGACTATAAGCTGTCCCAGGCTTAAGGTGTAGATGGAGAAGAGCAGGAGTCCCCTTGAACGGAACCTTGGGGGACACCAACAGATGAGACGGTGGTGCATGAGTGGGAGACAGTGCATGTCCAGTCTGTTCTGTATGAGGAAATCCAACACAGCACCAAGTCTGTGATGCCAAGCCATGAGAGAACCTTTAGTAAGTAGAGATGAGCGAATTTGATCAGGTCCCTGCTCATCTGGCAAGCTGTGGCGCTTACCGAATAAGATGCAGAAGGAACCCGGATACATGGATCGCGCTGGCTGATCAGCTGTTGGGCTCCGCGGCTGCATATGTCGCGGCTGTGTCACAGTCACAACACATGCATGGAGAGCCCAACACACAGGTTGTCCATGCATGTGTTGTGACTGTGACACAGCAGCGATACATGCAGCCACAGAGCCGAACAGCTGATCAGCAGGAGCGCTCCATGTATCCGGGTTGCCTCTGCAGCTCATTTAGTAAGCGCTATAGCTTGCCAAATAACAGGGACCTGATCAAATTCGCCCATCTCTAGTAGTAAGTGGGAATAGTCCACTTAGTCAAAGGCAGAGGGCAGGTCCAGGTGGAGGAGAACAGCGTAGTGTCGCTTGGATTTGGCAGGCAGTAGGTCACTGGTGACTTTAGTCAGGGCAGTTTCAGTGGAATGGTGCAGTCAGTAGCCAGATTGCAAGCGGTCAAAGAGGGAGCAGGAGGACAGTTCACACATTTATCGCCTATCTAGTGAGCCATGTCCAACTGGCAGGAAGCTTCACTAAATGGGGCGCAGCCTTGCTCAATACAAGTGTTTGGCAAAATATGTATATATTTTGGAAGAATCCCTCTAAATTCATCAAATTTTTAGAGTGTGTTTATGTTTCAGACTACAAGGAATTTGTAGGTTGCATTAATAACAATAATTATCACTATGATGCACTTTTTGCCTCCTTAATGACCAGGAATCCTAAAGTATCACAATAATGGACAAATCATTGATCTGTAAAACGCTAGCTTTAGGCTTGATCAGTAGTCAATAGACTGAATAATTCCTTAGAAAAAATACCTCTGTCTCAGAAATTAACTGATTGATCTTTTTGCAGGTGTAAAATGGTGCCACCTCCACATGAGCCACTCTCCAGTCCGCACCACGACCAGTGTCCAGGATCTTGTCATGTTTCTTTAGGATTTTGCGGAACCCTGTGAAGTTGAGATTCTAAAAGAAAAGGAAAGAAAATACTACATTTATAACTGAAAGAAATCACATATAGACTGTGATGTAGAGCGAAGCAGGCATAGCATAAATGGCGGCCTTTCCACTGCATACTTTTCTACAGAGCTTAATAAGGGGGTGATGGAACTACCAGATATATTAAGCCCGCAGACAGTATATACGCGCATATAAGCCGAGATTTTTAGCCCTTTTTTGGGGCTGTAAGTCTCTCTCCCCCCCCCCCCCCCTTATACGCGAGTCATATATGCCAGGGGGTCAGCTGGGGAGTCTGATCATTCTTACCCCCCCTGGCGCGTCTCTGCAGCCACCCCGCTTCTCCCACGGTCATGTGGTACCGCTCATTAAAGTCAAGAATATCCACATATTCATGAATTTAGTGAGCGGTTCCACAAGACCACCGAAGGAAGGAATAGCTGCCGGAGCAGCGGGGCTGCAGAGACCATGCCAGGAGGGGGTAAGTATTTGCAATATTCGCCTGTCCCCGGACCACCGCTGCGCGCCGCTCTGTCATCTGCTTCCTCTGTCAGTGACGTTCAGGCAGCGGAGGGCGCGAGGACGTGGTTAGTGCGTGCCGCACCCTCTGCCTGAACGTCACTGACAGAGGACCTCGCAGACAGAGTGGCGCGCAGCGATGGACCGGTGACAGGTGACTATCGCAGGTGCCGGGGCCCTGAGCCAGCGGTGACACCGGCTCCTGTCCTCCATAGCGTGCCGGTGTCCCCGCCTGCTCTGGACACCGGCACCTGTCCCTTAGTGACGAGAGGTATGTCATTTTTTTTTATTTTATTTGCAGCAGCATATGGGGGCCTATTCTATGGAGCATCTTATGGGGCAGCATATGGGGGCATAATCTATGGAGCATCTTATGGGGCCATAACCTTTATGGAGTAGCATATGGGGCATATTATTTTATGGAGCATCTTATGGGGGCATTATTAACCTTTGTGCAGCATTATATGGGGTGTATTTTGTATGGAGCATCTTATGGGACCATCATGAACTGTATGGAGCATTATATGGGGCTCCTGATTCAATAGGAATATTTAAAAACATTTAACATACTGATGTCTCAATTTTTATTGGTATCTATTTATTTTTTAAATTTACCAGCAGCTGCTGCATTTTCCACCCTAGGCTTATATGCGAGTCAATAAGTTTTCCCAGGTTTTTGTGGCAAAATGGGGGGGGGGGGGGGTCGGCTTATACACGAGTATATACTGTATATGCAGATGGTTAGGTGCACACAGAATGTGAGGCAACAGGTTGTGCACCTTGGTATTAGGAGGGCTACTAGTACTACTATCCAATATGTCCACACTTCATGCCAAAGATATAAGTGGACATTGGGCTGGTGAACACATAGGAGCTTATAAACACCTTCCCACCCACAACATAACTAGATTATACCAATATAAACAGCAGTGGATCTTTTTTTCCTAACTTCTCAGAAACTGAAGTTTTGCTGCATTTCGTATGTGCAGATTTGTTAAACTCTGAGGACTTTATTAATACAAGCAAAGGGAATGAGATAACTGGAGACTCATATTTGCAATTTTTCTGCAGATTACACCCATTTTAATGGGAAAAATGCATAATAAAGGTGTGCAAAAAAAGGGCCAAAATGAATCACAAACATGTAAAAAAAAAAAAAAAAAAAAAAAAAAGGCACGTATTTTGTGCTGCATTTTCCTGCTAACAAACAGCGGCGGCTTCTGCTGCAAATAATGAATGCGAACATACCCTAGGCTCTATGCACATGTTGCGTTTTTGGCTTGTTTTTGACGCATTTCATTCTGCATAGTTTTTGACACAAAAATGGAAGTATTTCCTAGTGCCAGCAATGTGAATAAGATCCCTGGTCTCATGCACACGTTTTTTTTTCCTTGCAGATTTGCAGGAGATTTAAATCTGCAGCATTTTAATTCCTTCAGCAGTTTTTGCTTTAGATTTCACCCAAACTAATGAGTAGGGAAAAAGCTAAAAAAAAAAAAATGCATGTAAAAAAAACCCTGACTAAATACAAAAAATAGTGTCAAAAACTTGAGTAATTTAAGTCAAGTCTCCCACACCCCAAGAGATACAGACATTTCTGCTGTTAATCCTGAACGTGTGCACATAGCCTAAAAGTTGGTGACCTGTTTATTTTCATGACCTTCAACTAATATCTATGACAGATTAAAACCCATTCATAAAATATTCTCGAGGTGGTCTATAGTAATATCAGCCTAGTTAAATGCTTGTGACCCCAAACATAAGGATGTGATCCTGCTCGGATAAGCCCTTATGGGAAATGTGAATAAGGCAGTCCATGAACCTTATTAAGTCTCTTCTGTTTCAGTTCATTATGTCAAGCTGCTAAAGCTACCGTAATCCATGCAGTTCTTTAAAGGAGTTTTCCAGGCTAAATATACATTTCTGCAGTGACTGACTGCAGATTGCACAGCATGCAACATGTACAGTGTCAAGATTCTCCTCTTTTGCCAGCTGGAGCAGGTGTCCTGTGACCACCCATCCATGATGTGACTCAAGAGTCTCTTCACGTTTCTCTCAATTGAGCCGGCATGTGACCACCATGACGACGAGCACGAGTTGCCGGAGGTTTCCTGACAGCGTGCACAATACACACAGTTAGGATTCGGCAATCTGCGGCCAAATAGAGGCACCGCAGGAAAGTATGTTTAGCCTGAAAAAACATTTTTAAACTTGGCAGCCATTCTATACCTGGTAATTCTGCAGTAAAATTAGGCTCAGATAGAACTCGCTGAAAGCCAGTTTCAGGTCCTTAAGGTTTCTGTGCTGGACTCTTTCTTCATGTGAGAGGGTGAAGACAGCCTTCCTCCGCTGCCTGAGCGCCGGCAGGCGGCTGCTTTCCTTCTGCGCGTCCAATGAAGACTGCAGTTCATTTTGTAGGGTAGCTGAGCGCCGCTGAGCTTCCGCCAACTTTTCTGTAATCAAACATCAAATGAAAGATTAAGGGGATGTCGCAGACAGGAGAAGAAGTTGATGAAATACAAATACCAAAAAACGAATGCCCCAGGGTTGTCACTGTGGTGATGCAGAAATTCCATTACCCCCCCTGCAGTGATGACGTGACATATCCATAGGACTGCTGCAGCGGTCACGTGTCATACATGTGAGCATCACTGTTACGGAAATATCAAAGTTGCTGTAAAGCAATCAAAGACTAAATGGAAACATGGGAGCGTTGGCGCTGCAGTGATTGAGCAGATGAGTATGGGTTATTCTTTTCAATTTCATCAAGTTCTTGTTTTTTTATTTAATCCAGAACCCATCTGATATTTGGATTAGAGATGAAGCCATTGCTGTCTCGGGAATCACAAAGCAGTATTGCTGATCTGTAGCAGAAAGGTCTGGATGACCATGTGGTCTCATGTGCTGACCTGGAGTATTTCTGTCCAGTTACCTGAGTAAAATGTGTTGATTTTGGCAAGCTCCTTCTCACACGTCTGAAAGAATTTCTCTTCAAACTTGGCAAAATAACGTTTCACATTGTCCTCGTCGGTGACTGCAAGACAAAAAGGAAGGAGGACAGGACTGTGAGAACAAGGTGACCTGATGGCAATCACCACAAGCGTACTGGACAGACAGGATTTCAATAAAGATCACCAGGAACTGCAGGTCCTTAGGTGTCCCGGAAAGCTTGCTGAAATGGGCAAGACTACTTTCTATATTCTGTAAAAGGAAGCTGGATACCATCTATGTAGAGGGGCTTTAATGCCGATTAAATCCTCACCTTTCCAGTAGAATCTGGTTTTGAAGTTATAGAAATCCGGGGGTTAAAATTTTACGCTAAAGAGCTGCAAGAGTAGAGGCGCTGGACCCTGCACCTACAGCTCTAAAGCACGCTCCCTATTCCCCGCCCGCCTCTGGTCTCTGATGGACAGTTCTCTCTTGTCCCAGTGACCTGCCTCCCATGCCGGAGATTTGGTGCTAGCACTGCCATTGCCGGGGCTCGTCTCCTAGAGGTGGTGCATGCGGTGATCAGTACTCCGGGGCATTACTGGCAAAGATGCCACTTGTGCAAAATCTTGGGCAGGAGAGGCAGGTCAGAGACAAGAGGGACCTGTTCATCACGTACATAAAATCTTAAAAACTGGATTTCTCGAATACTTCAAAACGAAATTCTACAAACAGAGTAAGGATTTAATCGGCATTAACACTAGAACTACTGTACTCGTGACACCTATTAGAACTACTGAATGTAGTCATTTTGACTACTGACTTCTTTTCGTTTATTATTAGAGTATCATTTGTGGTTATTTATTAATAATTATATTTTTTTAATGTATTATTATTGTGAGATCCAACAGTAATGCTTTGGAATGTTTTTTTTTTTTCTGATTTTTTTTCATATTTTTCTACATGAAATAACAAAAGTAAACTAAGTAAAACAATAATAATAGAAGTTTTAAAATAATTTATTATTAAAGTGCACACATATAAACAACAACTCAAGAACAACAAGCAGAGAAAATGTAAGTGAAGGAGAAGAAAAATGAAAATATGGCGCAGAATCTCAATAAAACCGACCAACCGTTATTATGAAGTACAACCGGTAACTTTCTAAACATTTGTTGATTCGCATTTCAGGCATCGTCTTTCAATTACAGCGGTACATTGCCCACACAAAGACTTATGGCAAGTCATACAATTTCCAACAGATCGATTATTTTTGCATTTTGCTTTTATCTGGCAAAAATTTTTTTGAGACATCATATCTGAAGATGTAGCAACTTGGGACATGCCACCCTTTCCCCTAGATACAACATACGGACCACTCAACTCTGTGACAAGCTTTTGCAAAAATGCCTTGCGTGACATTTGTCCAGTGGTCATCTCCTTGTATAATATCCAAGCATTTATACCCGCTAAGTCTAAGGTATTTTCAAATGCGTGAACAGGCCATCTCCTAGTACCTGTTCTTGTGCTGTATTTGCGTGCCATCTGATCTACTACATCTACTCCATATTTTGTTTCATTATAAAACTTTACAGTTTCTGGAGTTTTTTTTGGAGATTCAGAAGCAACAAGAACATCGGGATGGACGGAACTCAGAATTATCACATTTTTGGTTGGCTTACCTTGATACACGGTAAGTGTAAATTATTCTCATTTTTATAGACTTTAGTGCTGTACAACTTTTCTTTCATTGTTTTTATTTCTTTAGGCACTTCTCGTCTTATCTTATTTAGCGTTCCCACGATAGTCGTTCCCTGGCTTTTTAGCTGTTTGGCAAGTTTTACTGATGTAAAATAATTATCAGTGGTTACATTTCGACCTTTTTTCAAAAACGGCTGCAATAGTTTCATGACTACGTGGTCAGCTAAACGGTCCTCAGCACGGCATGAATCATCTTTACCCAGATAAGGGAAGCCATTTACAACATATTTACTATCCTTAACTACAGCTAGCCAAAATTTATGGCCATATTTATCTGGCTTGGAAGGTATATACTGTGTGAAAGGACACCTGGATTTGCTTGGGAAAAGTTGTTCATCAACCGTAATGTATGGGCCAGGTTTGTAACAAGCAATGCAATTGGCAATAAACCTGTCCCACACAATAGAAAAGAGAGCAAATTTGTCGGTTTGCAGTCTCTGCGATCGATTGGACTTCTCATCAAATCTGAGGTAATGCATAATTTCCCTAGACATTATCGCTTTGCATAACGGTATTCCCCAGTCATAGTACAACCAGGTAACACAATGAAAATGTGAAAAGTTGACATCTGAATTGAACTACATCTATATGAACATCAGGGTAAATAAGATACAGTGAAAAAATTATGCACAAAACTTTACAGCAACTTTTAGTGACAAAAGGACAGCAAAATATAGCAGGTAGTCAAAATGACTACCTTTAGTAGTTATAGGTGAATGTTGAAATAAATGCGCAATTTTTGCACCTAAATTATTTATTGCCACAAAATCTTTTTTAACATCCTATTTGAGGAAAAGTCACCGAGTCTCAAGTCGGAATTCCAAAAAATGAAGTCACAGAGGAGAAATACATAGTGCGAAGTAGTCAAAATGACTACCTCAGTAGTTCTAGTGTTAAAGCACCTTTACACATGTGCCATTCGTTTGGGGTATAAAGTACTGATCTTTCTTCAGGGTTCTTGCTTGCTGGTGGGAAAGGGAGGGTGGTCTCCTAAAAACCTCTTCATACTTTGGAACAGAGGAGATTTTGAAAAAAGTAAATTGCAAAGTTGCATGTTTCGACAAGCACTTTGTAATTTTACCAACTTAAGGAGATGAAACAAGCCCTTCAAAGCCCCTTTCTTATTGGAAAGAATCGGTTTAAGAGCAAGGTCTAGAACAAGCAATCCCGCGCTTGGAAAAAGCCGATTTTGCGGAGGTCAGACACAGCTAAGAAGACATTTATTGCACTGCTTTTCAAAGAGAGGGTGCACTGCTTATCAATGGTGCGGACCACTATGTGATGTCCACATCCCCCCACATGACTGTGAGCCACAAGTAACCAGCATCTCTTGCAGCACGCTACATCCATGAGCTGCCGCGACCATGTAGTCAGCAGGAACTCTTGGAAACAGTCATCTGTGCAGATCAAGATTACCACAACATTCCTCATATTAAAGGGGATGTCTGCGGCCAAAAAAGCCCTTCAACATGTCTTCTTATGAGAACTCCTACTGTCACTAAGATTTTCTGGAGTCTTGAATGACAAATCTGTTGGGTTATACAGGGACGGGTGCAGAATAAATCCATAAATAAAGCAGGTAAACTTGTCATTCAGGAGTTTTGAGAAGTGTGCATGAAAGCTGGAATGACAGCCATATTGGTTAACACCCAGATTTCCAAAGAACATAAGTGGCGTCTGCAGAATAAATCAGACGGAGAGGACTCAGTGAACCCTTATTTTAAATGGATTTTTTTTTTTATAAAAGCACTCAAAATTCAAGGAGCCAATACACAGAGTAGTAAGGATTTTTTAGATTGGTCAGGCTCATAAAGAGCCGCTCATCCAAACCAAATGACACTATATGGTACATAACCCCACCAGCAGAGCGCTCGCACCGTCCACAACACATCGCTGCCGTGACGTCTGCCACATTAACGAAGCGCGATTCTCACATGCAATGTGCTTATGATCACAGATACCATGTCCTTCAGGTCTTTGCTCGAGCATTATCACAAATGTTAGCTTTCTTGTGATGTAAAACTAATTCCACAACTAGTATAAAATACATTTGCAAAAAAACAGAAGGATGCTTAATAATGGAAGCTACTGGAGCAGGGCCAAAGCTAATGTGTATCTCCACCAATTCGCTTCCATCACCTGCTACAGAACACACCATGTTTCCTAGCAGCACATCAAGGCCGTATCATGAAGACTCGGAGATACATTACGAGCGCAGGTCTAGATGGAGAAGGGGAGGGCGAGAGAACATGTCGGTACAATCAGGGAGCGGAGCAGAAATGGAAGGCTGATACTCTACAAGAATGGGACATATCTACATACATAATGCTGTCTAACCAAGCACAACGGGTTATATACTTCCATGCACATAAGAGCTGAATAATAAGCGTCAATTAGAGATTGAGCACATAGACTCTGGCCAGGTCAGTGCCACCTGGCGGCTAGACGGGGGGCTCACGAATCGTTTACCTTCTCATGTTCCCGCTGCAGTTTAAGATTTGTCATGGCTGGCGCGACATGACCCACAGATGACGTTGTGCCAGGTAAGGTGGAAGGTAAGAGATATGCGGGCCTCCCGTCTGGCCACTGGGTATCACTCCAGCCAATCCCTTCCGTCTGACCACTGGGTATCACTTCCGCCAATCCCTTCCATCTGGCCACCGGGTATATCACTCCCGCAAATCCCTCCCGTCTGGCCACCGGGTATATCACTCCCAACAATCGATTAGGTCATCTGTAGTGTCAATGATACACCCATAAAAGTTCTGTCTGGATTTTGACACAATGGTAGGAAATTGAGTTTACTGAGGGTGGTCGACTGGGAGGCCGATCATTGATAGTTGTGCAAAGATACTGCCAATTTTGCCATTTTTAAGACAGCTAAAAGGAGCGCGGCTAGACTGATTCATTATAATTTATGCCATAAAAGTGCCATGAATCTTAGCATAAATTACACTTTTTGAAGCTGGCGCTCGAGCAGCCGAAACACGTGAAAAGTTCATTAAGAAGTTCTAACGATCTAAAGTGTATAGCAACTCTCACGGTCCATTTACTTGGGACGATTTTCGGAACGTTGACAAGCTGCGATCAATAATATACAAACATGTATCGACCGGTTATAAACACAACGACGAATACTGATGGCAACCAAGTAATTGCTAATGTGATCACTCTGTCCCCGTATAGCATATTGTTATCGGCAGCAGATCTCCCATTTACGCCACCAAACCCGATCCAAAACACCCATCAAATGAACTTTTTTGCTGGCTCGTTGGGTGACAGGCCGATAAACGGGAATGAGCGTGGTCAAATGTCAGCTCATCTAAACGCCTTTACTGACCAAGAGCAACAACTCCGTCAGATGGAAGAATAGTGGAGCTAATAACCTGGCAACGAGGGCTCCGACAATGATTTAAAAGGAAATCCACCTATAGGTGGCACTAGAGACACTTTTTGGAGGAGCTAAAATCCAAACTACAGCGCCAGAAAAAGAGGACAAGGTCCACAACAATGGACTAAAATGGGATTAAATGGCAAAAGGATCTATAAAAATGCAATTTACAGCAGACCAGATGGATTGCTCGCCAATAGAAAACTATAAGGCTCATAAATACTGTAGACAAGCCCATAGAGATGGGGCTTCGTGAGCAAAACAAGGAATGCTGAAAGCGTTAAACGTGTGGAAATTTCCCATTTATAAAATCTTATAGCCTTGGTGTTTTCTGCATACACTGTTCCGCATTAATGAACACATACATAATAGTAGATGCTGCAGAGAAAACTGTATAACTGTGCGGCGTACGAGCTCTCCGGCAGCGGACGGATAATACTTGCTGCCAGCCCTGTAACAAATGCTACATCTCACCAACCGTTCTTTATTGCTTTTTTAATATCCGGATGAGTTCATGACTGCTCACGATTATAATACTGAAATGACAAGTGTACTCGCAGGAACACCACTCGATAATTGGTCAGCCGGGCCCCGTGAAGCGGGCAGAGCGGTGCTATCCTGCCAGTGACCTCTATTAGAGCGCACGCTGGGGGGTGCTCTTAAAATGTACAAAGGGAACAAAAGCCTGAATTATGCTCTGGTTGCTGTAGAACGATATTAAAATGAATGATACAACCTTCAAAGAATCTGGAGTTTCCGAAATGGAGAATGAATGATATTTTCACCCATGAGCCTCAGCTCAGGGACAGGGCCTTTGTTATAGCCTGATTAATCAGACATCCACTTCACTGGTATCTGAGGTAATAACCAATGCCCCCCCAGGAACACACACCTACCCCTGCCGTTTTGGAGATGTTCCGACTTTGCTATCCAGCCATAATAATTTCGGCCCTTGTCAGAGTTGCCCAGATTTCCCCGTTTTGCCTCCTGCCATCACATCAACTTTAAGTACTGACTTCAGTTGCTGCCTAATATATCGCACCCCCTGACAGGTGCCATCGTGTGGGGGTGTTTCACTATAGAGTATCTTTAAATTAACCAATTCTACAGATATTTAGACATGCTCCTCTTCACGTAACGTGCTGTATAGTGGTCGTATACTTTCACCGCCTTCTAAGTAATGGTCATAAGTCAGCGATTTACTGAGCAGAGAGAGGCCAACCAGTCCCCATATTGTCCACCTCACTTCTACTCCGTCACGCAAATAATCCTCTGTTCTGATGGGATGAAGTGTGAGAACAAGAGATTTCAATAGACAAATTATAGCTATATGTGGTAGTATTTGATGGGTTGGTTCGCATGGCAGTGGAATCTGTGGCACAATATCAGGCATGGGCAATGGGTCCACACATGGCTTAGTCATGGCAGAGTTTTTGACAAATTATGGGACTACGTGAAGATATCCTAACTATTTTGGAATAGTGGATATTTCATAGACTTTATATAATCTCTTTCTGCATTTCGCCCACGCATGGTAACAACAATCAATACTCAAAACACATCGGTGGACCCATACCAAACCATGCATGCTCGGTGACAAGCACGGCTTTCTAGACAATAAACTAAATGAATGGGATACACAAACCGAACAGGACTGACCATTTATTGTTCACCAGATTACAATACTTGGGACATATTTAGGGACAACAAAAATTATCATTCTTTTTATTACATAAATCATACGTATACATTTCTAAAACATTAGTCGATGATGCGAATGCCTACTAGGAAGGACCCGGACAAATAAATGGCCACTAAACACAAAAAAGGAGCCTGTCAGCTCAGTCTTTGTAGCTCATAGCCTTGTAGGAGATGTAGCCTCTATAAATAAAGGAAAAAAAACAAAATCACATTTAGTGATCTAATTGCTGCCTTCATTCTGAAGAAACTGAAATGTAATCTAATCATATATCCTAATTAGGATGCTTGGTGTACCCTTGGTGTGACCAAGAGGCTAAGTGCATCGGCCGACACCCTCACTGGTGCTGGACATCATTAATTTGCCTGGAGTGGGCACTGTCTCACAGAAATATCTTGCCTGAGCTTTACCTGCAAGCACCAGTAATGGAGGCGAGAAAATGAAAAACCAGTGGTAGCAGTGAGCCTCTTGGTCACACCAAGGGTTCACCAAGCACCTATTTAGCACATCTATTTAGTAAGAAAAGATGGAAGCCCATGTTCTACAATAACCAGCAAGGTTCTCAACTTGCTTTTTTATAGAAGCATACATCTTCAACCTGGCTGTGTTTCGGCTTCTAATGAAAGTTTGAAACTTCATGTGCACCAGAAATGACAAAAAGATTAGCAAGATATTCTTTCAACCTTCCTAAAGCCTGTGATCATAAATGGTACCTTTATTACTAATGAGCTACAGCAGGACAATGAGATCTCAGCTACAATTTTCTGGCGGTGGCTTAATATACTGGCGTAAATGTCAAGATGTCCAAACTTCATGAATTCCCGCCTATCACAATAACTCCTTTATGTAGATTTCCTCAGTAAGAATTTGCCCACTACAAACAATATATCAAGAAAAAGGGAATCTCCAATTCTATGTTTCTCCATAACAGTTGTAACTTTTTCATTTCACTTCAAGACACCTACGTCTCCACTATACAGTCATGGCCAAAAGTTTTGAGAATGACACAAATATTCATTTTTACAAAGTCTACTGCTTCATTTTTTCTAATGGCAATTTGCATGTACTCCAGAATGTTATAAAGAGTGATCAGCTTAACAGCAATTACTTGCAAAGTCAATATTTGCCTAGAAAATGAACTTTATCCCCCAAAACACATTTCAACATCATTGCAGCCCTGCCTTAAAAGGACCAGCTAACATCGTTTCAGTGATTGCTCCATTAACACAGGTGTGGGTGTTGATGAGGACAGGGCTGGAGATCAATCTGTCATGATTAAATAAGAATGACACCACTGGACACTTTAAAAGGAGGCTGGTGCTTGGCATCATTGTTTCTCTTCTGTTAACCATGGTTATCTCTAAAGAAACACGTGCAGTCATCATTGCACTGCACAAAAATGGCCTAACAGGGAAGAGTATCGCAGCTAGAAAGATTGCACCTCAGTCAACAATGTATTGCATCATCAAGAACTTCAAGGAGAGAGGTTCCCTTGTTGCCAAAAAGGCTCCAGGGCGCCCAAGAAAGACCAGCAAGCGTCAGGACCGTCTCTTAAAAGTGTTTCAGCTGCGGGATCGGGATACCAGCAGTGCAGAGCTTGCTCAGGAATGGCAGCAGGCAGGTGTGAGTGCATCTGCACGCACTGTGAGGCGGAGACTCTTGGAGCAAGGCCTGGTCTCAAGGAGGGCAGCAAAGAAGCCACTTCTCTCCAGGAAAAACATCATGGACAGACTGATATTCTGCAAGAGGTACAGGGAGTGGACTGCTGAGGACTGGGGTAAAGTCATTTTCTCTGATGAATTCCCTTTTCGATTGTTTGGGACATCTGGAAAATGGCTTATTCAGAGAAGACCAGGTGAGCGCTACCACCAGTCTTGTCTCATGCCAACTGTCAAGCATCCTAAAACCATTCATGTGTGGGGTTGCTTCTCAGCCAAGGGAATGGGCTCTCTCTCAGTCTTGCCTAAAAACACAGCAGCCATGAATAAAGAATGGTACCAGAATGTCCTCCAAGAGCAACTTCTCCCAACCGTCCAAGAGCAGTTTGGCGATCAACAATGCCTTTTTCAACATGATGGAGCACCTTGCCATAAAGCAAAGGTGATAACTAAATGGCTCAGGGAACAAAACAGAGATTTTGGGACCATGGCCTGGAAACTCCCCATTTCTTAATCCCATTGAGAACTTGTGGTCAATCATCAAGAGAGGGGTGGACAAACAAAAACCTTCAAATTCAGACAAAATAAAAGCATTGATTTTGCAAGAATGGACTGCTATCAGTCAGGATTTGATCCAGAAGTTGATTGAGAGCATGCCAGGGAGAATTGCTGAGGTCCTGAAGAAGAAGGGTCAACACTGCAAATATTGACTTGCTGCATTAACTCATTCTAAAGGTACTGTCACACTTAGCGATGTACCAGCGATCCCGACCAGCGATATGACGCGGTCAGGATCGCTGGTACATCGCTAAGTGGTCGCTAGTGAGCTGCCACATAGGCAGATCTCACCAGCGACATCGCAGCGGTCGGGGGTCGCAACTTACCTGTCACACCAGGCGATCCTGCGTCCTCCCGCCCGGCTCCACGCGTCGCTCGTCCTCACAGCAGGAAGCGCCACAGGAAGCTGACGACGAGAAACAGTCCTGAACGTTCTCGCGCGATCAGCGATAAGCAGCGGGGGAGCCGGTCGCTGGTAAGTATCAGACACAGAGATATCGCTAGCAATATCGCTATAACGTCACTAGTTATAGCGATATTGCTAGCGATATCTCTTAGTGTGACATGCCCTTTACTGTCAATATAACCTTTTGCTACTCATAATATGATTGCAATTATATTTCTGTATGTGATAAAAAACATCTGACAAACACACATAAAAACCAGAGGGCAGCAGATGATGTGAAAATATAATATTTGTGTCATTCTGAAAACTTTTGGCCATGACTGTATACTCCTGCATCAAGCTTCACACCTAGCATCTAAACCCTGGATATACAGAAAGAGCAGTATGCGAGTCCGGATGCCAGTCCTGGGACTGACATTTGCAAATTACTCCTTTCCTTCAAATGAAACCTGGTGAGAACACTAAAGTTCAGTTAGTTAATGGTGAAAGAAAAATAGCCGGTTTGGCAAAAACAGTACAAGTGTCTGCCAGCTGCATAGAGACACGTTCCAGGCCTCCCACCATAGAAAGTTTCTGGGCTCAGTCTCAGAGCAGGACAAGAAATCTGCCAGGATACGGGACTGATTGGATTATTTCTGTGGACAGGAATCCATTAACGAAGCAGACAGGTAATGGAAAGCATCAAAGACGTAACCATTTCCTGAGTCCTCCAGCGAGCTGAACGTTGCTTTTACAATGAGATATGGGAACTCCGCTGTTAAAAGGATCTTATACCAACTGATACAATTAGCAACTGAAGAAATGTGAAGCGCAGGCCAATAGACCCAGTAATGCCATCGGCTCATTTACAGGATCAAACACATTAAATATCTGGAAAACAAGAGTAAGAATAAAAACAAGAACACTGAACTGCAACATCACACACAACAGTAACAGCTTAACACAAAAAAAAAAACAAAAAAAAAAACAACAACTTAAAAACATATGAAGGTATAGATGTTAGTTCTCAAAATAACGAAGCATGTTTTATATGTGATTAGTGGGAGGATTTTTTTCATTGTATGGAGCCCGTTTTTACTTTGACCATCTGTAGGTCAAAAATGACATTTTTAGAGATTAGATAGAAGATTTGCATTACTTCACCACTTTTTATATGGCGACAGGTCCTCTTTAAAAAGCACAAAATTTATCATAGTGGTTCATGTTGTTTTACAAACCTGCCTAATGTTAGGACTATCTAGTCTAAGTTCATGCCACCTGTAAGTTTTATTCGCTCCAAAAATGTGAGCCTGAATTTTTGGGCATGGTTGTCAGACAAGCTGAAAAAAAAAAAAAGTGTCTAAAATGCATAAATATGGTGCAAGTCATTAAAGATTTTATGGAGCAAAATACTTGAAAACACTGGCACATGAATTACACGTTTACACTATGTGATCCTAACAATAGGAAACAAGATTGCCGATCGGTGCTTACATGGACCAACCAGGCTTCAGATGGTCAATGAATGATCTGTAATATGAGTCGGTGCACATAGGCTGGCCATTCTCGGCTGTACCGGACTATGCGCTGCCAAGAAGAGAGATATAAACAAAGATTATATCACTCAACAAGCGTTTATAGTCAGATCGGCAGCCTGTTTAGAATGCAAAATTATTGTAAAACGAGAATTCCTAGTAACCAGGGATATGGAGCCTGTAAGCCAAACCTCATACTTGGACCCTTCAATTTCCCTGACTGACCCCACAGCACTGGTCACTACTGAGCATGTGCATAAAGTGCAGCACAGATTCATCTCATCTACAACTCCACAGCCCTGCCTCACTACTGAGCATGTGCATAAAGTGCAGCACAGATTCATCTCATCTACGACTCCACAGCACTGGTCACTACTGAGCATGTGCATAAAGTGCAGCACAGATTCATCTCATCTATGACCCGACAGCCCTGCCTCACCTACTGAGCATGTATATAAAGTGCAGCACAGATTCATCTCATCTACGACCCGACAGCCCTGCCTCACTACTGAGCATGAGCATAAATCGCAGCACAGATTCATCTCATCTACGACTCCACAGCACTGATCACTACTGAGCATGTACATAAAGTGCAGCACAGATTCATCTCATCTATGACCCGTCAGCCCTGCCTCACTACTGAGCATGTATATAAAGTGCAGCACAGATTCATCTCATCTATGACCCGACAGCCCTGCCTCACTACTGAGCATGAGCATAAATTGCAGCACAGATTCATCTCATCTACGACTCCACAGCACTGATCACTACTGAGCATGTACATAAAGTGCAGCACAGATTCATCTCATCTATGACCCGACAGCCCTGCCTCACTACTGAGCATGTACATAAAGTGCAGCACAGATTCATCTCAACTAAAAGCCGAGATCCTTAGATCAAGAACAGAACAGACATTTATAGGGCATTTCATAACTTTCCCAAATTCTTCTGAAAACATTTACAGCACATTCTGCATTGTACTACTGTACCCAATGTATTATGTATTATATATTTTAGCAGGAGGTCAATTTTAAGGAAAAAAAAACAGGGAGATGAAAGTCAGCTTACCGGGCTGTAGTCCAATTCCCAAGCCAGCTAACGCCCGGCACAGATAGTGGTGAGTTGCCACAGAGAACTTCAGAGTGCAAGAAAAAAAATGGTCCAGCTTAAGGCAAAGCGGCTAAAATCTCAGTAAATCTTTATTGTACAGAAATTGATCGTTCTGCACTGGTGTGTATAGGTGTCTGCGGGAACAATTTTTCATGGAATTTTAAAATTGCCAATAAAAATGTATTGAGATTTTAGCCGCTTTGCCTTAAGCTAGGTCAATTTTATTCCAACTCCACCGAAATGGCCACTGACTCCACAGCCCTGGCTCTAACATACTTCCCAACAGGTAAATTGCGTATCATATGTTTAGGATGGCAGCTGATTGCATACAATAAAGTGTTACCTGCTATAGATTTTATAGAAATATTAGTATGAATCTCATATTGGATAGGAACCCCATTTAAAGAGCTATCAGAAAAAGAAATGCAGGTAGAATGACTTGAACGTGTGAAAGAGATTTTTGGAATTGTTAAAACATTCAGTAAAATTCGGTATAACCACGTTATGTTATGAGGACATCATCGATGAAGCGACCATACCAAAAAGGATTGGACACAAATGGATTATGTACATTGTATAGATATTTCTGCTCACACAAATTCATGTATGTCGGCCAACGAGGCGGAGAATTTTGCCTCCATGGAACAGCCCTGTCGCTGCAAATAAAAGTTTTCTAAAAAATTAAGAACAATAATTTTTGGTTAAAAGAAAATGAGTGACATCAATAATAAAAGCCTGTATTTCATCTGGATAACGAGCATGTTTTCTCAGTTGGTCGGCGAGTGCCACTAGGGCTAAATCATGTAGTATATACAGGGTGGTCCAGAAGTAGGTGGACAGAAAATAACATTTATTTTGATTTAAATATAAAATTACATTTACTAACACAGGCATAACATTGACAATGAAATTTTATTCTGAACAATACAAAAGCCCTTACATCTTAGCAACCCAGGTGCTCAAACTGTTTTCCATCCCAATTTGCACAACTTTGTGCCTCTTACACTTCGACAAACATTTTTGCACAAGTCTCTTTGGGTAAAAATTTCTTGAAATGCATCTCTTATGTAATTTTTCAAATCACTGACACTTTTTGGTTTTCGACTATAAACTTTGTCCTTGAGTACTCCCCAAAAGAAAAAATCCATTGGGGTCAAGTCTGGTGAACGTGCTGGCCAATCAAGTAGGCCTCTTCGGCCAATCCATTTATTAGGAAATGTTTCATCAAGATACTCGCGGACTACTCTTGAATAATGTGGGGGGGCCCAGTCTTGTTGGAAATAAAGGCCATTTGAATTAGGCTATTACTGTAACTGGGGAACAACTTGATTCATTAGAATTTCGAGATACTGTTCCATCAAAAAAAAAAAAATGGTCCAAAAACACCAATACTTGAAATACAACCCCAAACATTGACACCGGGCTCATTTAGTTGTTGCTCTAAAGGGCCTGTCACACTAAGCGATATCGCTAGCAATATCGCTATAACGTCACTGGTTTTTGTGACGTTATAGCGATATCGCTATGTGTGATACTTGCCTCCGACCGCTCCCCCGCTGGTTATCGCTGATCGCGCGAAATTGTCCTGGACCGTTTCTTGTCGTCAGCTTCCTGCTGTGATGACGAGCGAAGCGTGGACGCGGGTGGGAGGACGTCAGGATCGCCTCGTCTGACAGGTAAGTAACGACCCCCGACCCCTGCGATGTCGCTGGTGAAATCTGCCTGTGTGGCAGCTCACTAGCGACCACTTAGCGATGCACCAGAGATCCTGACCACGTCATATCGCTGGTCGGGATTGCTGGTGCATCGCTAAGTGTGACAGTACCTTTATGTTAAATGCATGTTCTCATTATACCAGTAAATACAATTATGTCTGTTAATATGGCCAGATAATTTGAAAGAAGCTTCATCACTCCACATAATGTTATCTAAAATTACTGGATTTTATTCTATTTCGTTAAGCATAATCTCACTAAACTGCAGCCGCCTGTCTGGATCATCCTCCAATAAACCATGAATTAGACGTGGACGATAAGCTTTCCACCCAATAGATTTCAGGATCCGCATGATGGAAGTTCGTGAAATTGCCAATTCTAAAGAGACTCTTCTGGTGGACTTTTTTGGACTCTGAACAAATGTTTCAGCAAAAAGTTGTTTATTATTTTCGGTACAGGCTGTTTTGGGTCGACCAGTTTTTGGTGCATTAAGGATTGAGCCAGTGGCATCGAATTTGTCACGCATGCGGTAAATGGTTTGTCTCTTTGGGGCCTGAGTACCAAATGTTTCACCCCAATTTGCTCTGTTTCAGCAGTTTGAGATTTCCAATACTCTTAAAAATCTGTTGTCTTTGATCGGTATTTAAATTTGCCATTATGGGTTATCTGAATTATCTGAAAAGATAACAGATTTGGGGGAGATTTATCTGTGAAAACTGGATCTGTGAAACTGACTCAGTTGCCCTTAGCATCCAATCAGATTCCACCTTTCATTTTCCAAAGAGTCTGAAGAATGAAAAGTGGAATCTGATTGGTTGCTAAGGGCAACTGAGTCAGTTTCACTTTACACCATGTTTGATAAATCTCCCCCTTCATAACCCTATTACACATACTGTCCATCTACTTTTGGACCACCCTGTATGTACACAACTTATTTACATCGCACGTTAACCAAATAAACCTCTCCTGCCCGTTGACATAATCCGTAGCATTTAACACGTTTGGAGTCCTGAATGTAACTAGGTGAGACTATAATCAGGGATCTTTCATCCAGCCACTCGCAAAGGTTTTCCTATAGAGCAGGGGTCCCCAACCTGTAGCTCGGGAGCCACATGTGGCTCGTGGTCCCATGAATTGTGGCTCGCGGCTGTCGGCCGGATTGGTGCATTAGCTCCAGGTCTAGCAAACAGATATGAAGAGTACATATTAAAATGGTGAATTGTGTGAGTAGCCCTGCACAGAAGAGCAGATCTGGATGCACATATACTGGTCTTAGGGGTATAATAATAATAATTTTATTACTATAGCGCTGACATTCCGCAGCACTTTACATTTCAGAGGGGATTTGTACAGACAATAGACATTACAGCATAACAATAATCACATAGATCATAACAGATACCAAGAGGAATGAGGGCCCTGCTCGCAAGCTTACAGTCTATGAGGAAAGAGGTAGACACGAAAGGTGGGTGGTAACAGTTGCCCTGATTGTATGGACCAGCCATAATGTTAAGTGTGTAACAGTACAGACACAGAGGGCTAATGGATGCATAAAGCATGTGGGAACATGATGCGGGGAACCTAGTTATGGTAAAACTTTTGGCTGTGCCACACAGGGATAGTTAGGTTAATGTTTTGAGGCGGTAGGCCAGTCTGAATAAGTGCGTTTTTAGGGCACGCTTAAAATTGTAGGGATTGGGGACTAATCGTATTGACCTGGGAAGTGCATTCCAAAGAATTAGCGCAGCACGTGTATAGTCTTGGAGACGGGAGTGGGAGGTTCTGATTATTTTAGGATGCTAACCTCAGGTCATCAGCAGAACGGAGGGCACGGGTAGGATGGTATTCTGAGACGAGGGAGGAGATGTAGGGTGGTGCTGAAACGTAGAGTGCTTTGTGGGTGAGGGTAATAAGTTTGTACTGGATTCTGGAGTGGATGGGTAGCCAGTGTAATGACTGACACAAAGTAGAGGAATTCGGTTTAAAGATATTTTAGGTATGGTACACTGAAGAATGGTACTACCTTTCAGAGGAGATGTTTGAAGCTGGATGTGACAGTGTGTTGGGAGTGCTTGATGAGAGAGAACTGAATGGAGGTATTGTGAGAACCCCTAGCTCTTGTTATACTGCTTCGGGGTGATTTCTGTGGAAAAGCTTTGGTTACCACTATTGTGAGGGGGTGGGAGCTGAATGTGGCTCACGACTCTCTCTCATAGCTGAATGTGGCTCTCAAGGTCAGAAAGGTTGGGGACCTCTGCTAGAGAGAGTCAATGCCGGATAGCCAATGGCTGACAATCTGATGAGCGTTGGGAAGATTGTTCATGCATATGGAGGACTAAAACTGGCTATACACATAAGGCAACCATCAGCTGAAAAAAAAAATCACCCATCAGCTCTCTCTCTTAAAGAGGTTGTCCAGTCTTAGCCTATGTGGACACGTAGCGGAACTCTCGCGGAAGTTACCGCAAGAATTCCGGAATTCCATTCCGCGAGAAAATCACATTTTAAATTCCCGCGCTTTTCCCGCGGAGAAACTAGCGAATTGCAAGCGTAATTAGCTTGGAGAATGCAAGCGTTTTCCAAGTAATTTGGAGCATCGCTTGGAGAACTGATTACCGGTCCCAGTAATCCTTTGCGCAAATGACCGCAAGACGTCGCGCTCCCGCGAGATCTCGACGTCATCGCGGTCATTCTCGCAAAGGATTACTGGGACCGGGAGCGTGGACAGAGGTGGGAAGGCTGCGCGGGAAGGTGAGAATAACAATATTTTTTATTTTAATTCTATTTTTTACAGGGATATGGTACCCACAGCCCGGAGGACAGTCTCCTCTCCTCCGGACCGTGGGTACCATCCGCAAATGTTCTGCTTACTTTTCGAATGGTGGGCACAGCCACACGCAGGAAGTGGAACAATGCAATCCTATGGGTACGGGATCGCCGCGATTCCGCTAAATTAATGCGCATGCTGCATTTTTTACCGCGAACCGACTCCGCCGCGGAAAAAAATGCAGCATTAGCACAGCATTGGGGAATCCCATAGGATTGCATGGGATGCTTATTTTTCACGTTTTCACGGCAAAATCGCGCGTTTAAAACCGCAGCGAAAACGCAAAAAAATTGCGACGTGTGAACTCAGCCTAAAACTACAAGTCAGCAGTCACTCTATGGGACTACAGAATTGTGAATCCTCACACCATGGCATTGCATGCTGTGAGGATTGTCTGGTGACATATGATCGCATACTCCCGGCCACATTCTGACTAGATGTGCAAGTATGCTGAGATAGGATGGAAACAATCTAGGAGGAGTGTGGCCAGGAGTATGCATATTGCATACTTGCTGTCAGGGCTGTGGAGTCGGTAAGCCAAACTTGCGACTCCGACTCCTCAATTTCCCTTACACCGACTCCGACTCCAACTCCGACTCCGACTCCCACACATATTGCTTATATTTAAGTGAAAAATTTATTGTAGTACAATGTGAACCGCAGACATTTAATCATTTTTATGATCCAATAATCAAGATATTTAGATAGAACAGAATATACAGTGCCTACAAGTAGTATTCAACCCCCTGCAGATTTAGCAGGTTTACACATTCGGAATTAACTTGGCATTGTGACATTTGGACTGTAGATCAGCCTGGAAGTGTGAAATGCACTGCAGCAAAAAAGAATGTTATTTCTTTGTTTAATTTTTTTTTAAATTGTGAAAAGTTTATTCAGAGGGTCATTTATTATTCAACCCCTCAAACCACCAGAATTCTGTTTGGTTCCCCTAAAGTATTAAGAAGTATTTCAGGCACAAAGAACAATGAGCTTCACATGTTTGGATTAATTATCTCTTTTTCCAGCCTTTTCTGACTATTTAAGACCCTCCCCAAACTTGTGAACAGCACTCATACATGGTCAACATGGGAAAGACAAAGGAGCATTCCAAGGCCATCAGAGACAAGATCGTGGAGGGTCACAAGGCTGGCAAGGGGTACAAAACCCTTTCCAAGGAGTTGGGCCTACCTGTCTCCACTGTTGGGAGCATCATCCGGAAGTGGAAGGCTTATGGAACTACTGTTAGCCTTCCACGGCCTGGACAGCCTTTGAAAGTTTCCTCCCGTGCCGAGGCCAGGCTTGTCCGAAGAGTCAAGGCTAACCCAAGGACAACAAGGAAGGAGCTCCGGGAAGATCTCATGGCAGTGGGGACATTGGTTTCAGTCAATACCATAAGTAACGTACTCCACCGCAATGGTCTCCGTTCCAAACAAGCCCGTAAGGTACCTTTACTTTCAAAGCGTCATGTCAAGGCTCGTCTACAGTTTGCTCATGATCACTTGGAGGACTCTGAGACAGACTGGTTCAAGGTTCTCTGGTCTGATGAGACCAAGATTGAGATCTTTGGTGTCAACCACACACGTGACGTTTGGAGACTGGATGGCACTGCATACGACCCCAAGAATACCATCCCTACAGTCAAGCATGGTGGTGGCAGCATCATGCTGTGGGGCTGTTTCTCAGCCAAGGGGCCTGGCCATCTGGTCCGCATCCATGGGAAGATGGATAGCACGGCCTACCTGGAAATTTTGGCCAAGAACCTCCGCTCCTCCATCAAGGATCTTAAGATGGGTCGTCATTTCATCTTTCAACAAGACAACGACCCAAAGCACACAGCCAAGAAAACCAAGGCCTGGTTCAAGAGGCAAAAAATCAAGGTGTTGGAGTGGCCTAGTCAGTCTCCTGACCTTAACCCAATTGAAAACTTGTGGAAGGAGCTCAAGATTAAAGTCCACATGAGACACCCAAAGAACCTAGATAACTTGGAGAAGATCTGCATGGAGGAGTGGGCCAAGATAACTCCAGAGACCTGTGCCGGCCTGATCAGGTCTTATAAAAGACGATTATTAGCTGTAATTGCAAACAAGGGTTATTCCACAAAATATTAAACCTAGGGGTTGAATAATAATTGACCCACACTTGTATGTTTAAAATTTATTACAATTTAACTGAGCAACATAACTTTTTGGTTTGTAAGATTTATGCATCTGTTAATAAATCCTGCTCTTGTGTGAAGTTTGAAGGCTGTAACTTATTTGCATCTTATCAAACCTGCTAAATCTGCAGGGGGTTGAATACTACTTGTAGGCACTGTATATTGGTGTACTACCCGGTTTTCATTCTTTTTGGTACAGATACGATATGGATAGACAGATATGGATAAATGGATAGATAGAGCAGATTTCTAATCTGCTTTTGCTATTGAAAACATTATCTATGAGCTCAAAAACCTTTCAGGTGATGCAGTTTTTTAAAAAGATGATCAGCTTTTGCAGCTGAAAAACGTATCCTCAAAAAACACAGGAAAAACACTGTGTGTGAATGTAGCCTTAGATCAGGAATATAACAGCCATTTATAGGACATTTCATAACTTTCCCAAACTCCTATGAAAAAATATTCAGTACATCCTGCATTGAACTACTGTACCCAATTTATTATATATTTTAGGAGTCGGAGTCGGTCCATTTTATACCGACTCCAACTCCGACTCCACCAAAATGAGCACCGACTCAGACTCCGACTCCACGACTCCGACTCCACAGCCCTGCTTGCTGTCACATGACGACCGCCGCCGCTCCTGGCGCTGGCAGTAGAGAGTGCAGCAGATCGGAGGTCAATTAAAGAATTGGCTAGTCAAAATACTTGTGAAACTGAGTCTGTCACTCAAAAACTGACTGCATATTTTAAAGACGTTGTCCACTACTTGGACAACCTCTTGTCATACCCCTCGCTCGGCCCCCATAAAATAATAAAGCTTATACTCACCTCCTGTGCCAGCGCCGTTTCCGCGCTCTCAGCACTCGCTCTCCCCAGGGCTCCTGTACGGTTATTGTAACACGTGACCCGGCGCCCAATCAGTGTTAGCTGCACTGTCCCCACCTCTTGTCGAAATGGAGCATGAAGAAAAAGCAGAGATCAGCTACAGCCCGGACTTTCTCTTCCTGTTCGATTTGTCCAAAGGCAGGGACAGCGACGCCAGCACCGATTTGCTGCCAGCATCACGTGTCACAACCACATGGGAGCCCCACGAAAGCAAGTGACAACACCACGGGAACAGTGCCAGCATGGGAGGCGATTTTAAGTTTTGTTTTATGGGAGCCAAGCATCTTGACCAAAAAGGGGTTGTCCTAGTAGTGGACAATCCCTTTAAGCACAGAATTACAGGAAACATAGCCCCTCTAAAAATGACCACTTCAGTGCCCTATTCATTGCCTCTGTTCTGCAAAGACTGAAGTTGATTGAAATATGGTAATTAGTGAGCGCGTTGTACCCTTGGGATGGCCATGAGGGTCAGTGCACAGTTCTGCCCATTGGTTTTACATGCCCCCGAATAACCCCTGGTGATTGGCAGTGCTGGAGCTAGCACTGTCTGCAAAGAAAGCTCAGGCAAGTCACTGCTGTCAATCACCAGTGAGAAAGGCGGGGGTGCAAAACCACACCCCCAGAGTGCCCGAGCACCTAATTAGCATATTCTGATTTAACTTCAGTTTCTGAATAATGGAGGCAAAGATTAGGCAACTAAATGTGCATTTTTTTTATAGGTGTTATAGGCTACATGCTTAGTTTATACAGTCAGTTAGGGGTGAAAAGACTCCCCTTATAGGATTTCTGTGTGTTTAATGTACTGTATATTGTGGGAAAGACGACAGGTGGTACCAAAAGTTAAAAAAAAGTAATTACAATGAATATCCCATAAATCTACTGCTCCATTTTACCATTAGAATAATGCATATTTGCGGCAAGAAAGCGAACATTAATGACCACCATGTCGGCTCCACGTACGAAAAATCCAACCAACATGATGAAGTAGCGAGACGCACTAGGACAGCGGAGGTTGCCTCTCCGTACAGCCAGCCTTGTGGGCATTATTTTTCAGGATAAAACAATTAGTTATGCACACTGCTAGCACATCAGAGGGAATAGGCTGTGATGGCGCCATAAATCACCAGTTTAATGGTGTAACTCCTATTACGGTAGTTTAAGAACTGTATCATACAGATTAAACACTCATTATCACTCTCTGATAGAATAGGGAGATCTTTCTCATTCTGCACATGGCTTCAAGCCGACGGCACCTCTCTCCAACAGGTACCCAAGTTACGGAAGATCTCTGCAGTCGGCAGCCTCAAGCCATGGAGATAATTATCGTCAGAGCAGATGTGGGCTCAGAAATATTGGAAAATGAAAATGTGCTCCTATCTATTAAAGAAACAGAAGTTATTAGTGACTGCAGTGGGAGTACTGACTGACGATCGAGGTGGACGATTTACCGGGGGCAAGGACACAAAGCCAAGGAGACATCTGGTTGGGGTGGGAAGGGAATCACTAGAGAGCACCCTTGGGATAATGCTGGGTCTACATATGGAGAACCTGAGATTTATCTGGCTATTAATACGATTGAGGGAGCACAGAAGATTGAACCTGTCAATGTGCAATAACCAAAATGGAGAGGCCAAAGCCAGCTAGCCACAGACAGACAGCCTGTAGATCTACTGATCATCACTGAAGGTGGCCTGGAAATAAGACGGAGGTGATGGTTGAAAGAACAAATGTTTGATACATTAATAACCCCGAAGCGTCCGGGGCACCACAAAGTTTTTACATGAAAAAAAAAAAAAACGTTTCTTTTATTCCTTCCTTAAAATCACAAAACAATGATACAAAAATGAAGTAGACGGGACAACGTTTCGGCCATAATTGGCCAGAAATACAAGTTACAAAAAGCTATATTTTAACTTGAATTTCTGGTGTGATAAAGGCCAATTATTGCGGAAAGGGTGCCCCGTCTACCTCATTTTTGTGCGATAGCCATGTGATTTTAACTATGGAATAAAAGTTTTGCATTTTCATATATGAACTTTCTCCGGTGCCCTGGACTCTTTGGGACCATTACAGTTTGTGGAGCTAGCGGCAGGTCAAATCTAGCTAGCAACATTACCAGTGATGCATGCGAATCTCTCACTGGATCAAGTTTGATCCAGTAAACCTAAAAAAAAAAAAAAAATATTTATTCCAAAAAATTAAAAACAAGGTGAAAAACGAAAAACAAAAAAAGATATTAAAATCACATAGATGGAGATGAGGCGTTTCGAATCACAGAGGTTGTTAACCTGTTTCTGGGGTGGCAGCCATGCCAAATTTTTCTTTTTTTGGAATTAATGAATCAAACATTTGTTTCTTCAGTGCTCCCAGGAATCAGATGGGATTGCCTTCCGTGCATTCCTTGCCTTTCTCCTTTGGATCTAGAAGTAACATCTAACCTTCAATAAGCCACTAAGTACTTTTTCTTTATTTGATGGTTGAAGGAATGATTGTCAGGTGAAGAATCATTTCGCTGACACAGACATGTACATTGTAGGCTGCGATCAGGGCACACGTGGTCAATGACATTGGACCAAGGGCTGAAAATACTTCTTTCATGGAAACGCCATAAAGGATCTGGAGTAAAAATAAAAGACTTATTGTCCGATTATCGGCTGAGAAATTCAAACATGGCCGATTTCTTTCGGGATGGTGACTGTGTTCCGACGGACGCTTGGATAATTCTCCCCAGTTAAGATTTGAAGTGCCCAGTTTCATAAATTTTGATCTTAAATGTTGTAGATAATTAATTAGAAAAACTCTCAATGTGAACGGGTTGTAAAAAAAATAAATAAATAAATTAAAAATATGAGACTGGAATGGAGAAGCTATAGAAACCCTAACAAAGGGATGTATATAAAATAAGATGGTGAGCGCTATAGGAAGCAGAAAGCCATGACTGATACAATTAACTATATCGTGTTTGATGAGCTGGGTTCGTTGCACTTCTATCGACAGAGCAGTCGGTGAAGTGTTGTCTCCGTGTCAACAGAACTTCCTTTTTGCTGCATTGTATCGTGCGCAGTAGAGCCGTCCAATCACAGAGCTCTCTGCTTGCGGTTACCATGTCACCCCAGAAACCTCTTGATTGTCACACAAAGGAAACCACCACCTCCCAACCACATAACGCTCTGCACCAGTTCTGCCCCCAATCAGAGCAAGGGACATTACCAACAGCCCTGCGCCCAGTATGACCACTGACAGCTACCTGCTGGCACCTAGCACTGGAGGGCTGAGCATCTATATTCTGCAGCCATCCAGGCGTGAAGGTGTTGATAGACTAGTGCTTAGCAGGTCTCAGAGGAAAAAAAAAAAAAAAAGACACGTGTCAATTGAGAAACTCAGCAGGTTTCCAAATATGAAGAGATTGCATGGAAAAATCGTCAAGGTCACAGTCTATAGACTATTCATCTAGGAGGGTACAGACCTGTAGGGTTATGCATCATATCTAAAGGTGTACCGACGATGGAAATGGCCAGACTACAAAAACCTCGGCCAATGTTCATACATAAGCTCATCTGATGCCACCGCAGTTCATTCTGCCTTGGGTAGCCGCAAGAATTAGGTTAAGCAAAGCCGATAAAAGGTAAAATGTGGGTCTATGCTCAACAGGTTGTATAGAACAGAGGTTACGCCGGACAAAATATCTATCTGTGCGAGTTAAAGGGGTTAATATACACACTGGGTTCAAGCTGAGAAGAGGTTAATGAAGTTGCGAGAGAAAGAAAAAAAAAAAAAAAAAAAATCCGGCAACCTCCCCCGAGTAAGCAGCAATCAGAGTTCTTTTGCACATTATATGCAGCCGGGAGGGATTGGAGGGGGGATTGCGGAGAGAGATGGAATCTGTGACCCCACTGACACACTTCAAGCGTGTTTAAAATGGCAGCAAATAGCTGCTTTAGAGAAAATTGTATTTTTTGTTCCATAGAAAGAGAGAAGGGATAGGGAGCGAGGGGGGTGGTGTGCGTTGGAGTGAGTGGAAGCGATAATGCACAGTCGCTAATCCTACAGCAACACCTGCCAAACCCATCACGCATTTGTCTTTGTAGAAACCGGTATACTGCTCCCTTGAGAAGAGATTTCGGGACACTAAGGTGGAGCGAACCAGTGACCAGAAGCGGAAAAATAGCGACAATCTTTTTTAAGAAAACCGTTCAACAATAATAACTTAGAAAAAAATGGACATATGTGTTCATACAGAATAAAGGAGAACCTGGAAGAATGACCTAAAAAACACGAGACATCGACGCAATACATGTATGAAAAATAGTAGTCATCTCCGTCATGGGGCTTTTTAAGTTCAAAGGCCACAATGTTAGCCTTCACCATTCTTAAGGGCCACAATCATTTCAAATTTGAGACACTGACAGTATCTGCACCAATACTTAATAAATGGGTGGATTCCACTATTCTGGAAAATGGTGGACCCCTGCTACCCCCAACTTGGCTCTCCAGCGAAAAAAAAAAAAACAACGGAGTCTGGCTACTTAAAAGCCCCTTTGCAGCCATGATAGTTTCTAAGTATTTCGGAAACAGCCAAGCATTTCACATAGCTCATATACTACGATGGGGAGAGAGACAATCACGTACAAATAGTTTTATCTCTGGAGCACAGAACATGGAGGACTCCTAAATATAAGGGTGTCAAAGAAGGGTACAGAGACAGGCAACAAAGGCCACAGGTTGTACACTTTTGGTCAACATTACTTGACATTTTCACATTTCTATCAGATTCCCTTTAATGCAACCAACTATCAGTAGGGTCAACCCCCCTATGCCATCTATATGGGAATATACAGTGCCTACAAGTAGTATTCAACCCCCTGCAGATTTAGCAGGTTTGATAAGATGCAAATAAGTTAGAGCCTTCAAACTTCACACAAGAGCAGGATTTATTAACAGATGCATAAATCTTACAAACCAAAAAGTTATGTTGCTCAGTTAAATTTTAATAAATTTTAAACATAAAAGTGTGGGTCAATTATTATTCAACCCCTAGGTTTAATATTTTGTGGAATAACCCTTGTTTGCAATTACAGCTAATAATCGTCTTTTATAAGACCTGATCAGGCCGGCACAGGTCTCTGGAGTTATCTTGGCCCACTCCTCCATGCAGATCTTCTCCAAGTTATCTAGGTTCTTTGGGTGTCTCATGTGGACTTTAATCTTGAGCTCCTTCCACAAGTTTTCAATTGGGTTAAGGTCAGGAGACTGACTAGGCCACTCCAACACCTTGATTTTTTGCCTCTTGAACCAGGCCTTGGTTTTCTTGGCTGTGTGCTTTGGGTCGTTGTCTTGTTGGAAGATGAAATGATGACCCATCTTAAGATCCTTGATGGAGGAGCGGAGGTTCTTGGCCAAAATCTCCAGGTAGGCCGTGCTATCCATCTTCCCATGGATGCGGACCAGATGGCCAGGCCCCTTGGCTGAGAAACAGCCCCACAGCATGATGCTGCCACCACCATGCTTGACTGTAGGGATGGTATTCTTGGGGTCGTATGCAGTGCCATCCAGTCTCCAAACGTCACGTGTGTGGTTGGCACCAAAGATCTCGATTTTGGTCTCATCAGACCAGAGAACCTTGAACCAGTCTGTCTCAGAGTCCTCCAAGTGATCATGAGCAAACTGTAGACGAGCCTTGACATGACGCTTTGAAAGTAAAGGTACCTTACAGGCTCGTCTGGAACGGAGACCATTGCGGTGGAGTACGTTACTTATGGTATTGACTGAAACCAATGTCCCCACTGCCATGAGATCTTCCCGGAGCTCCTTCCTTGCTGTCCTTGGGTTAGCCTTGACTCTTCGGACAAGCCTGGCCTCGGCACGGGAGGAAACTTTCAAAGGCTGTCCAGGCCATGGAAGGCTAACAGTAGTTCCATAAGCCTTCCACTTCCGGATGATGCTCCCAACAGTGGAGACAGGTAGGCCCAACTCCTTGGAAAGGGTTTTGTACCCCTTGCCAGCCTTGTGACCCGCCACGATCTTGTCTCTGATGGACTTGGAATGCTCCTTTGTCTTTCCCATGTTGACCATGTATGAGTGCTGTTCACAAGTTTGGGGAGGGTCTTAAATAGTCAGAAAAGGCTGGAAAAAGAGATAATTAATCCAAACATGTGAAGCTCATTGTTCTTTGTGCCTGAAATTCTTCTTAATACTTTAGGGGAACCAAACAGAATTCTGGTGGTTTGAGGGGTTGAATAATAAATGACCCTCTGAATAAACTTTTCACAATTTAAAAAAAAAATTAAACAAAGAAATAACATTCTTTTTTGCTGCAGTGCATTTCACACTTCCAGGCTGATCTACAGTCCAAATGTCACAATGCAAAGTTAATTCCAAATGTGTAAACCTGCTAAATCTGCAGGGGGTTGAATACTACTTGTAGACACTGTAGGTCATAGGACGCTGTATAACACGATACCTTGATAGACAATCCGATGTCGTAATCCAGGGAAATCCATGTTTTTATTATATGTGAATAGGCTGTTAAGATCTATGAGCCAGACATAGATCTCATGGAGAAACTGCTTCCAGAGCTTTCTGTAAATAAAAGGGGGCGCCACAAGTATGAGGTGTAATGGCTGACCATCCTAATCATGCTCAGCAGCACTTACCATAAAAACACATCTACAGCTGCAGTTGTCCTCTCACAGCGCTGTTAGCTCTGCTGTGCCTGATTTTAACGGATTCTCCAGCAGCCAGTGTGGGGGGAGAGGCAGTACAGCAGAACTTTCTCATTACAAACACATCTGCAGTTGCAGTTCTCTTCTCACAGTACTGATGGCTCTGCTGAACTGACTCTCCCCACACTAGCTGTAGGAGATGAAAAGCTACATAAGTGTTAATTCTTCTGCTGACAGCAGAGGTGCAATGGAAATTTGCTTGCAAAGAGACAGGTTCAGTTCTTCTGTACTGTGTTAGTCACTTTATAATCACACACTGCTCGGCAGTGAGATCGGGAGAGAAGACTGTCAGTCATTACATGTTTACGCCACCTTTCATTTAAAATAGCTCTGGGGCAGATTCTCAGGGAGATCTATTTCAGGCCCATAGATCTTAACAGATAACATGTGCATATTAAGAAAAAATGGATTTCTCTGGAATAAGAAATTAGATTGCAGATCTCAAGGGATCATTTTCTTCAGCTTTCTATGACCTACGTGCCCATATAGATTGCTTAGGAGGGTTGATCCTACTCACAGATTCCCTTTAATCACCAAATTGATGTCTGTATCTCCTGGACGCTAGGCCTAAAGAGGGTGCTTGGGTAAATAAAAACTTTGCCCTAGTGTTGCATATGTAAAAAATAAACTCAGTCATACCCACCTACCAGAATCCACCTGGATCCTGCGCAGATTATATGATGATATGCTACTAACAGTCAACTGACCACTGCAGCTAGTCATAGGCTGCAGTGGTCCAGAAGCTGATGGAATGGTGACATCACCACTTCCTGTTTCTGAAATAAGGGGTGCGGGGGGACACAAATTTGCAATGTTTTGAAGGTGGGCAAAAGAGAACATGGAATTGCAATGAATGGGTAAGTGGGAGACATGGAATCACATGAACTGAGGGTGGGAGTTAAGGAAGGACATGGAAATGTAATGAATTGTGGGTGGTGGTACGAGGTACAGTGGCTAATTAATTTATATTTTTATTATGTGAGGAAAAGGGGGCCAATTACAGTTAATTGGGGGCACGGTGCTGGCTCGCCAATTATATTTTGAGTTGTGGGTTGCACATTGGCTAATTATATATTTATGGATGGTGCATATCTGTATTCAGTAGCACAGTGTAGGGGACTGTCTGTGTAGCGGCCAAGGTCGCTTTAATCGGAGGCCCATAATTTGGCTTCTCCCCATCCAAAAATCTCCATGAGAGAGAGGTCTTTCACTATACACTTGCAAAGAGAGACCTGTCAATCATACAGCTACAGACGAGGAGAAGCCACTCGCTATACTCAGACTAAGGTCCTATTCCAGAAGCTGGATCAGATCTTATATTAGAACTGAAGCTACCTGAATTAATAACCATTTATCTTAACACAAACTATAATAAAAATGAAGGCTCGCCTAGAGAATCCTGGCACTGATCCTCACCTTACTTCTTGGCCCAATAACCTCAGAGGAAGTATTCAGAGAAGTTCATCTTGCGGCTATGCTCTGCAGCTGTTCAGATGGAAGTAATCCTGTCTTATGGGTATATTGGGAAGTGCGATATATTTTTTTATTATATACTTTCTAAGAAAATGAGGACGGCATGTAACGCGCTAAATATAGGAAGACGGGAGGGTGCAATCAGTAATGGGTTTCCCGTAGAATAAACAAGTAGATAAAATACCATTGTATACAGGGCCACTGAGGATGCCGACAACCAGGCTAAGGAATACATCTGTCTCTGGAGGACAGCAACGTACACAAGGCATCTCCTATAAGGGAACTCGTCATGTACTGTGCATCAAATTAGCCAGGTACAGAAGCCAATTATCCGGTCCATCCTGGTGTGTTATGGCCGTCACTGCTTTTCTATTACAGAAAAAGGCAGAAAACTGGAATTCAGAAGAGCGATCGCTGAAATACCAACTAATTAAATTTATGGCATGGAAGGGACTGTAAAAGTAATTATAGCAGGAAATAAGCAAATCATTACATGAGCTGTAATGTAGAAAGAGGAAATCAGAGGGTCCTATAGACAAGCGTATACGCCATATACTATGTGTGTGGGTACAGATCAGCAGATAGCGGCACGGCCTAACAAAGTATTTATTTTATTTTCAAGCAAATTGTGTGTTTTTATTGGTTTTGGTGCTTTTTATTTTGTAAGTTTTAAGCTATGCGGTGCATGTAAACCTTTCAATGCTTAGCTACTGTCTATAACGTAGCATCTGGCCAATGGGGATGACGACAACAAAAGAAGAAGCTCAAATAACAGTGCCCTAAAAAAAAAAACCACTGCATGTGAACCCAGCCTACAAGACAAAAAGACTAGACCATGCCTTAATGAATATACGACCCTCTGGGAACGTCACATATTATAGAGGCATTTCTGCAGTTTGTCTGACACGTCGATGAATTAATCCACGTTCCGCTGTTACAATATAACATGGGCTTTACTAAACGGCATCAGGTTGAGAGACGAAGTGACGAGCAGTGAAGTGTGCGCCAGGCACAAAATCTGGGTAAAAACGTGCAATTACATAGAAAAGACCTTGAGAGCAGAATGGAGGGTAAGCGGCCTCCGAGCGGCAATAACGGCGGTCTGGGCGGAGGACACAGTCCGGCCTTTCTACATGGTCTGGTGTGCAATTAGCAGAAACAAAATCTGTACGCGGTAAGTGGGAGAGAAGGCCATAAACCTCCGTTTTCTTGGATTTTTTCTCAGACATCCTGGATCACTAGTGATCATTTGTCTCCATAGTACCACGGCTGCTGCGGCCGGAACGTGGACAGCAGGACAATGCCACTTTAGCAGGTACCTCACTTATGTTCAGGCTTTCTTTTTTTATGAATTAGACAATAGGCTATAGCTACATTTTCTTAACCTTCCTTGATTTTGGAGTAAGACTTAGATTTTTTTTTTTTTTCTTCAATATTGTGAATTCATATAGGAAGATTTCTGCCAATAATGTAAGCTGATAAGTCAATCAGTGCTCATTTAGGACCTTTTTACAATGCAAACTGTATAGAAATATGGGGACAAACGATTGTTAAAGGGAACCTGTCATTAAAATTGTGCTCAGTAACCTACAGGCAGTGTCAGGTCAGCGCTGTTATACTGATTACAATGATCCTTGGTTGATTAAATACAGTGCCTACAAGTAGTATTCAACCCCCTGCAGATTTAGCAGGTTTACACATTCGGAATTAACTTGGCATTGTGACATTTGGACTGTAGATCAGCCTGGAAGTGTGAAATGCACTGCAGCAAAAAAGAATGTTATTTCTTTGTTTAATTTTTTTTTAAATTGTGAAAAGTTTATTCAGAGGGTCATTTATTATTCAACCCCTCAAACCACCAGAATTCTGTTTGGTTCCCCTAAAGTATTAAGAAGTATTTCAGGCACAAAGAACAATGAGCTTCACATGTTTGGATTAATTATCTCTTTTTCCAGCCTTTTCTGACTATTTAAGACCCTCCCCAAACTTGTGAACAGCACTCATACATGGTCAACATGGGAAAGACAAAGGAGCATTCCCAGGCCATCAGAGACAAGATCGTGGAGGGTCACAAGGCTGGCAAGGGGTACAAAACCCTTTCCAAGGAGTTGGGCCTACCTGTCTCCACTGTTGGGAGCATCATCCGGAAGTGGAAGCCTTATGGAACTACTGTTAGCCTTCCACGGCCTGGACAGCCTTTGAAAGTTTCCTCCCGTGCCAAGGCCAGGCTTGTCCGAAGAGTCAAGGCTAACCCAAGGACAACAAGGAAGGAGCTCTGGGAAGATCTCATGGCAGTGGGGACAATGGTTTCAGTCAATACCATAAGTAACGTACTCCACCGCAATGGTCTCCGTTCCAGACGAGCCCGTAAGGTACCTTTACTTTCAAAGCGTCATGTCAAGGCTCGTCTACAGTTTGCTCATGATCACTTGGAGGACTCTGAGACAGACTGGTTCAAGGTTCTCTGGTCTGATGAGACCAAGATCGAGATCTTTGGTGCCAACCACACACGTGACATTTGGAGACTGGATGGCACTGCATACGACCCCAAGAATACCATCCCTACAGTCAAGCATGGTGGTGGCAGCATCATGCTGTGGGGCTGTTTCTCAGCCAAGGGGCCTGGCCATCTTGTCCGCATCCATGGGAAGATGGATAGCACGGCCTACCTGGAGATTTTGGCCAAGAACCTCCGCTCCTCCATCAAGGATCTTAAGATGGGTCGTCATTTCATCTTCCAACAAGACAATGACCCAAAGCACACAGCCAAGAAAACCAAGGCCTGGTTCAAGAGGCAAAAAATCAAGGTGTTGGAGTGGCCTAGTCAGTCTCCTGACCTTAACCCAATTGAAAACTTGTGGAAGGAGCTCAAGATTAAAGTCCACATGAGACACCCAAAGAACCTAGATAACTTGGAGAAGATCTGCATGGAGGAGTGGGCCAAGATAACTCCAGAGACCTGTGCCGGCCTGATCAGGTCTTATAAAAGACGATTATTAGCTGTAATTGCAAACAAGGGTTATTCCACAAAATATTAAACCTAGGGGTTGAATAATAATTGACCCACACTTTTATGTTTAAAATTTATTAAAATTTAACTGAGCAACATAACTTTTTGGTTTGTAAGATTTATGCATCTGTTAATAAATCCTGCTCTTGTGTGAAGTTTGAAGGCTCTAACTTATTTGCATCTTATCAAACCTGCTAAATCTGCAGGGGGTTGAATACTACTTGTAGGCACTGTACATCTTGTGGAGGCTTGTGGGGGGTCGTCATGTGGTGCTCTGATTAGGTATTTATAATGTGGACTGCCGACAGACCACTGATCCCTCACTTTCCTTCCCCCTAGTTTACATAATGAATATATGTACATGCTTAAAAAAAAAAAAACCCTCTAGGGTCCTAGTAATAACTATGCTATTCTTGAGGTTATTGAGCAAGTACTTGATAAAAAAAAAAAAAAAAAAAAAAAAAATCAATCAATTTGAAAATGGCGCCCTCCGCGGCTGCGCAGTAGCAGCTAACGGTGTGTATAGAGGAGATCACCAAGAGCTGCTATTGCGCAGGCGGCGCCAACTTGGAGGAGATTTTTTTCCTTCCCTTTTCCAGCAAGATGGTGCCGCTGGTGCCTGTGAAACAGCAGCTGTCGGATCTCTATACACACCGAGAGCTGCTACTTCACAGGTGCGGCGGGCGCCATTTTCAAATTGATTTTATTTATTGTTTTGCACTTGCTCAATAACATCAAGAATAGTAGTTATTACTAGGACACTAAACATGTGGTTATGCTGTAGAGCAGGTGACATGGCCAGTACCTGCCTGCAGAAGGTTTTTTCCAGTAAGTGCAGGTATTCATTATGTAAACTAGGGGACAGGTCAGTGAGTGATCGGTGATCTGTCAGCAGTCCGCACTATGAATACCTAATCAGAGCACCACATACATGAACCCTGCCTTAGGACAAGAGCATATCATTAACACAAAACGGAAAATAAAGATTAAACAACAACCACAAGATGGATTTCATCTCCCCAAGTATCATTGTAATCAGTATAATGGCGCCAACCTGACACTGTCTGTAGGTTACTAAGCACAACCCTGCTGACAGATTCCCTTTAAATGAAATATCCATAATCATTTTTTATTTGAGCATACAGACATGGAAATCTACAAACAAGGAAATACCCTCCCCAGGTCCGGAGCCATCTCACCTGGACTGCTATGATGACAGGATGAAACAGCAATGTCACAACTACAGAGCATGTGATCGCTGCAGCCAATCACTGGGCTTGAGGGTGAGGCTGACGTCATGAGCCACTGAGGCCAACAATTGGCTGCAGTGGTCATGTGTTAGTCGTGATATCACCACAGCAGTCTGTCAATACAGACCATAGCAATGCCAAAAAGGAGGGGCTTGAGCTGGGGACTGAGCATTTCTGCATTTGTCGTTTTCTATGTCTGCAAGCCACAAACAAATGCATTCTAAGCCACCCCTCCCAATACAGGATAGATACAGTAGGCAGCACATCCCCTTTATAAGGTGCAAACCACCATTATTTTAGCAAACTCATCAGCAAGCAAATAAAAGCTTGCCTTGCTCCTTGGTGGTATGGTTACACAGTCCACATAAAGGGGCTTTTACTGACAAAACAAGGCGACTTAAAATTTAAAAAAAAAAAAAAAAAAAGAAAAATACAGCATTTCATGGATAATATACTGTATAGTCGTGGCCACAAGTTTTGACACTGACAAACTGTCTTTCACAACTTTAGCAGCTCCGGTGTTTTTATATCTTCTAGTGTAAAGTATAATCAGCATTTCAAGAGTTTCTAAACTTTTATGGACAAATACATCAAGTTTATGAAAAGACTCAATATTTATCAGCTCCTTGGCCAAATCCAGACTGAAGACCACATATTTTCACCTAAACAATGCTACAACTTGTGTGTCCACCTGCTTTTTAAAAACACTGACCACAGGTTCTTAATGGGGTTGAGATCTGGGGAGTTTCTTGGCCATGGACCACAAAATGCCACTGTTTTGTTCACCGAGCCACTTAGTACTTTTTCCTTCTGGCATGTTGCTCCATCACGCTGGAAAGAACATTGTTCATCATGAAGTTGCTTCTGGATCACTGGGACACATTCCTCCTGGAGGATGATTAGATCCCATTCTGTATTCATGGCCGTGTTCTTAGGTAAAACTGTGAGTGAGCCCCTCCATGAGGAAAAGCCCCCACACACGAATGGTCTCAGGAGGCTTTAGGGTATGTGCACACGTTACAGATTTGCTGCAGATCCGCAGCGGATTTTCCGAGTGGAATCGCTGCAGATCTGCAAGTTAATTACAGTACAACGCACATCAATGGTGAAAATAAAATGCTGTGCACATGCTGCGGAAAACACCGCACGGAATCCGCAGTGGATTATTTTAAGTACCATGTCAATTCTTTTTGTGGATCCGCATGCGTTCTTACACCCATTCCATTATAGAAATCCGCAGGGGTAAAAACACATGCCAATCCGCAAAGAATCCGCAGTAAATCCGCACAAAAAAAACGCGCAGATTTTGACCTGCAGATTCTGCACGCAAATCTGCAACGTTGGCAGACTCATTGTAGCGCTCACCTTTTCATTTCTGGACAATCATTCCGCCACATGTCCCTAACAGTCTGAAGGAAGCTTCAGAGAAAATCACTTTGAAGAACGTATAGGACTGGAGTAAGCCTCCTTTGGGGACAGTCTAAACCAAAATTTGTGCCAGTCTCAAAACTTTTGGCCACCACTGCAGATGTAAATACTTTAATGCCAAAAAAAAAAAAAAAAAAAAATTCACAGCATTCTAGCAGTGATGCCTTTATTGGATAACCCCCCAAAAAATATGTTTGCGAGCTTTCCTAGAAAGAATGAATGATATATCAGAAATATTTTATTTTTTTTATACAAGTCCAAGATCAAATGTAGTAAAAAAATTTCAACACGGCTGAAGCTTATATCCTTCCTCTAATCTGGTAGATTCCTAGAATCCTGATGTTAAATCAATTGCACTGCCATCTAAATAGAACGATGAAATAAACCCCGACGAACAAGCACCAATAAAAGGGAAAAGATATCAAAGCAGAATGATTAAAACAATACGGCATAAATAATGAAAGGGATGGAAAGACGCTCGCTGCTGCTAAAAGGAAAAGCTGTTTGCTTTGATGGACATTTGATTATTCGGTCGTGGGGAAGGTGAGGAGGAGAATTTCAATTAACTTTTGTTTCTTTGTACCAAAACGATAAATGAGAAGAGATTGCACAGCTGCGTCCAGGTTAAAAGTTACACGAAGAAATAGATATTGTTACATGATTAGTCAGCCTAGATCCAACACATGGGAGGGGACATTTCCCCAACAAGATTGGGAGGGCGTCTCTAATCGCACCGATAGAAGGTGCGGCAGAAGAGCCCAAATTATCTACTGCGGCATTTTAAAAGTCATTCAGTGAAAACCTATAATAAGTGACCTTTATGCTGAATGTGCCAGACCTCAATGGATGAAAAAGCAAGGCGACGACTAATCCGACTTCTCACGTTATGGACAATGACGTAACCAGAACACTGATGTGCCCAAATGTATACAGCTCGGACCAAGCTATTTGGTATAGAAGTAAATAAAAATTCTGTCCCGCCACGTGGAGCAAGCTGCCGTCCGGTCCTTTGTGGCAGCGCCGTGGCGTTGGTAATCCAAACATCCATCCTGTGACACCTTCATAACGACATGACCAAGTGAAGCACGTCCCCCTTCACACCCAGAGGAAGAGGATGTGCTAGTACTCATCATAATTCAAGCCATCCAAAAATCTCATTTGTAGGATGCCATCCATCATCTCCAATTTCCATGTACGGTAAACGAGGAGGGGAGGTCATCACCGCATAACTGACCCAATATTTTAGGACAGATTTGTGCTAAAGCTTGTAGTAGCTTTAAGGCTATGTTCATACAAACCCCTCGATTCATCAAAGCTTTCGCGACACAATTCTGGCATAAAAGGTTTGAAAAGCTGCAAAGGTTAGGCACAACTTGGAGTTGAGCCAAAATGAGCGGTGCTGGGGCGGGACAAGCTTGTCTAATTCATGACAAGCGGTGACGTTCCTCATCCAGTCACTGACTGGAGTAAGATTTCTGGGAAGGCGCACTGAGGCTCTTCAGGAATCAGGAGCATCTGACTCCAGTATGTCCCTTCATCTGGACCGGCATAAACAATCACGGTCTTGACTGATTGGGACAAAGCGGATCCAGTCTGAAATAAACAGCGGAGAAAAAAAAAAACATTAAAATGCACTGCAATGTAAAACCAACATTGTTGTGCACATGTTCAGTCTTTTGTTAGTTTTTTTTTTTACTTCTTCAGGGTTAATTACTCAGTCAGTTTCCATTGAGAAGCTGCAAGTTATAATTTAAAAAAACATAACGGCCGACATCTTTTTCTTGAAATGGATTGCCTATAAAACCCTCAGCAGGTCCGCCGGGGGTCTTAAATACATTGTGAGCACACACCTCAAAAGATATACCCACATAGTTTTATTGTCATGGATTATTAAGAGTCCAAAAAATACTCTTTAAAAAAAAAAAAAAGTTTGGAACAGTTTTGAATTTTTTTTTTCCCAAGCAGCCACACCTGAAGAATTGACATGTTGCTTCTATTTCCACATTCCCTGTAAGCGTGTTTTCCCACTGAAATCGATTAGAAGCTTACAGTGTCCTTCACAAACTAGATTCCTGCTCCAAAATCCACATGAAACAACGCTACAAATATTTTTGAATACGTTTCATAAAGATTTTAAAGGCAAGACACACCTGTAGTGGGGTTTTTTCATTTTGTTTTTTTATAATTCCATGTGAAATAGCAGCAAGATGTGAATACTTGGGGTGTTTCTGCTACAAAAACAGCTTTCAATTTGACTGCTAAATTAATTCAAGCAAAATATTGAACCACACACAAAAACAAACAATTTTTCTTAACCTTTTGTAGCATGGATTTTTTTTAGTCAGAAAAATAGACAAAAAAAAACAAAAAAAACAATGTCTGCGTGACTATACCCTTAAGACAATATTTGAAGCCGTTCATGTGGATTTTGGAGCAGAATCTTTATGAACATATAACGGGAACATCATGGTTCGCACAAAATGTAGCCAGAAAAATAATCTCTCTGCAATGGGTGAGCAGAACGATGGTCGGCAGGCTCGCTGGCAGTGATGTGTACATAAAAATCCCCTTAAAAAACACAATTTTTATTAATGATTATAAAAAACACCTTCCCAGTGACGTTGAAAAATGTCAAAAAATTAGACCTAGTATAAGGTGCTGCATAGCCCTACAATAAGGCCTGACTGATACCTTCCTATCCGTGGAGGTTGGCACCCTAATAGTACGATGTTGGCGCCCCCACTCAACGAGGACTATCCCTCGCTTTCCTAGTGATCCCTAATATCACAGAGGGGAAAACAATTTCCAGGATAGAGCAGTAATGAAGAGATCAGAATGCCCTAGGACTTATGCAGACCAAACAAATAATACAGCGATAAAAACATTTAACCATATCATGATATCATGTGACCCACAAAGATAGAATGACCTCAAAAAAAGCCAAATCAGCAGCTATTCTCACTTGGAGAGATAAACATCCTCAAATACAATAACCAAATGATAAAAAGGTCACTTATCACGTCTCATGGGGGACCCTCAACGCGTTTCCCCGCCGTAGCGGTTCATCAGGAGGAATAGTCCTATCAGAGATATTGTTGCTGCTTTATGCCTGATACCACAATAATGATGGCCATCATTATTGTGGTATCAGGCATGAAGCAGCAACAATATCTCTGATAGGACTATTCCTCCTGATGAACCGCTACGGCGGGGAAACGCGTTGAGGGTCCCCCATGAGACATGATAAGTGACCTTTTTATCATTTGGTTATTGTATTTGAGGATGTTTATCTCTCCAAGTGAGAATAGCTGCTGATTTGGCTTTTTTTGAGGTCATTCTATCTTTGTGGGTCACATGATATCATGATATAGTTAAATGTTTTTATCGCTGTATTATTTGTTTGGTCTGCATAAGTCCTAGGGCATTCTGATCTCTTCATTACTGCTCTATCCTGGAAATTGTTTTCCCCTCTGTGATATTAGGGATCACTAGGGAAGCGAGGGATAGTCCTCGTTGAGTGGGGGCGCCAACATCGTACTATTAGGGTGCCAACCTCCACGGATAGGAAGGTATCAGTCAGGCCTTATTGTAGGGCTATGCAGCACCTTATACTAGGTCTAATTTTTTGACATTTTTCAACGTCACTGGGAAGGTGTTTTTTATGATCATTAATAAAAATTGTGTTTTTTAAGGGGATTTTTATGTACACAAAGTTTTTTCCAATCTCCATGAATTAGTGATTTTTTCTCGCTGGCAGTGATGACAACATGTGGGAAGATTCAGCTGGTCTCAACTGGACGGCATCAAGTCCAGATCACTGGACAAGCCCCCCGCCCCGGTATAGAGGAGGCAGAGACAACAAGAAGCCCCCCCGCCTCCCTCCACACGAGAGAAAGCTAAATTGTCAGGATCAATGCACAAGTGCTTGCTGCAGGTTGTTGGGCGCGTGTTCCTGCATCTCAAAATGAGTTTTATATTGACCGGGCTGATTGGCCATTGGCGCTGAACATAATTACTGAAAGTCTGGCACCTGGGGCCCAACAGAAATGAACCTTCACAATTCTAGGGCAAGACATCGTTGTACAGGTGGGACAGACATACAAGTAATTCAGTAATGTGCAGATAATATATGGATCATGGATAGAAACCAGGGAGGCTTATCTGCGCTTCGCCCATTCATTGTAAAGATGCCGCGGCACAACGGACACTGATTTTTAAAGGGAATCTGTCACCTATTTTTCCGCATATAAGCTGTGGCCACCGCCATCAGGGGCTTATCTACAGCATTCTGGAATGCTGTAGACCCTGTAGACTGTGAGCCCTCGCGGGCAGGGTCCCCTCTCCTTCTGTACTCGTGTGTCCCTTGTCTTACACATGTTTATTCTACCTGTCTATATTTCCCCTTTTCACATGTAAAGCGCCATGGAATAAATGGCGCTATATAAATGCATAATAATAATAAGCCCCCGATGTAACCTCAAAGAGAAGAAAAATGAGTTAGATTACACTCACACGGGGCGGTCCGGTAAGATGGGTGTTGCGGTCCGGGGCCTCCCATCTTCTAGCGATGACGTCCTCTAGGTTGCTGCCTGTCGCGGCTCCTGAGCAGGCGCACTGCTCTGCCCTGTTGAGGGCAGAGCAGAGTATTGCAGGGCGCAGGTGCCGGACCTCTCTGACCTCTCCCGGCGCCTGCGCACTGCAGTACTCTGCTCTGGTGGAGCTCTGTGAAACTCTGAAAACGCGTCGAATAAAGACCACTTTAATAATAATCCTTGACTACAGTGACTCGCAGCACGGGTTTTTGACCACATTTTCCTACTCTGTATTTTGTAATTTTTGGGACATATTGCTGATTAACTTTCTTCCTATTGGATAAACCCCTACACTGAAATCCATCAAGGCTACAACACCTCCCAAAATAAAACTGGGTATTGTGAAAAAGTGTTTTATCCCTTTAGAAAAATACACTTTGGCCATTTTTTGGGTGGCTCTCAGATGTCAGACTTATGAAATGCAATCATACAAGATTAAAGAGTTATTGGAGGCTTCCAAAACAGAAATGTTCTCTATTTCTCCATAGACCGCAGCGAGCAGCCATGGGTGTAATCACATTATGCTCCTGTTCATGGTTAGAGAGACTTGCACTTCATCCCATTATGACCACTTTTTACTAAAGAGGTGATGCAAGGTCAAATGGGAAATTTACTGCTCTTCCCAAATCTGACATCTCTATTGTGACTGATCCGAGCGCTCACAATAACGCAGCAGTCAGCCGACGTGTGCAGGGGCATCAGTCAGCATTGCGGTCCTGGCCGCGGCACAGCACGTCCTCTACGGCCAGATCAGCAGTGATGAATAGCCTCTTTCACAGCAGGTAGATAATAATGGGAACGCTCATTTATCCCATGGAGACGCTCATTTTAGTAACCTTACTATGGTTAAAATACAAAACCTCACATGGCGCGATTCTATGGGGCTGTGTGTATATGCCCAATTTTTTCTTGGAGAGTAAGTCTGTGCAAAAATTTGCAGCATGCCAATATTGGGGTTGCACACGGCCAACCAAGTCAATGAATGCGTGAAGCCGTTGGACTGCACTTGGATGACATCTGAATGCAGTCAGTGCGATTTCACGGACTGACAGAATGGAGAAGTTGGAGATTTTTTTTTCCCCTATCTTCTCATCTGAGAGAATCTGATCAAATTAGAGTTAGAAAGTTGAGTAAATCAGACCCAGCCTTAACATTAAGAGATTGGAATCTCGATCATATCTTGCACTCCAAATCAGGCGCCACACATTAGCGACACTTATTAGGCAGGATTTCTGAATGGAAACGATGAAAAATCTTCATACTGAATTATTTGTTGACTGATCAATTTAGACAGGATCTCCCAAAAATTTTGAGACCAAAAATGACATTTTATTGATTTGTTTACAAAAATATACAGGTTGTGAATGGGGCCTAAATTTAAATGATGACTCATGCAGACCGGAGATCTGCACCTAGACTGAAGGGGGTGAAATAATCAATGTGTAAAGGTGAAATGGTTAACCGTCATCAGCATCAGACCCAGCAGTGCTAAAGTGTCGGCTTCTGCCAGGAGACACTGATTCAGAGGCTGCCGGGAAAAATAATCCTCACAATTTGTTGCTCATTTTCCATCCTACTTAAATTGATTTTTCCTGAGAAAGAATTCAGCTAGGAGCAGCTGCGCCAAATCAATGCTAAACAGATACAGGTCTGGGACCCAGAAATAGCAGGACGGGGTGCTGGGCAAGAACTGCACTGGTAATACAGAGCCCCGCTCTGCTACACAAGGAGGCTGCCAGAATAAGGCAGAGGCTTCAGACATTGGCACCTACCAGGGCAGGGGCGTCTGTGCCCACGGGGGGGGCCTGCGCCCACTTCTTCACCATTTCACCTCTTCTAGATGCTCGACAATGAACACAGGATGGCCGAATACTACAATATAAGCGATTCTACCCTATAACTATCCATGCCAGGAAAAAGAATGAATCTAAGATGCCCAAATCCCTAAGAAATAAAAATGCCATAACCACAGTGCAGGAGCCGCTCCATACTTTTCCCTAAACCATTCTGCTGTGTCCCAGGGCAGACATGGAGAAAAGGGAAAGCCATCAGATTTCTATCATCCATATTTTTTCCCAGGCTTTAGCTGTCTAGCTGCAAACAATACCCGAGACAAGGCCTTAGGACGGCCATTAGTCATATCAGATGAAAAATCATCAAACCCACAGAGCCCACCATAACGGGCTCGTATTCATCATTTTTAATACTTAATATGTATGCTGCAATCATGACAACCTGGCATATTTTACATCGTCTGGATTTGTGCTTGCAATGTGAGAAATTATATTAACTGTTTATAAAAAAAAAAAAAAAGATACAAACGTCAAAACGAAATTACAAAATGCTGACGTGATGGAAACAACCCTCACATAATGGATCGCCTTTATTTCTGTGTCTAGGTATTTCTCATCTGTATTTAAAGGGGATTCCCATCTCAAATTCAGCATTTCCAAAATGGTCAAATAAGTGAATGCAGAAGACAGAGAACTCATTCAGGTGAATCCTACCTGGGTTCTCAGTTTTGGAGAATCCATACTTAAAGCTGGGCTGCTTAACCCTTCCCAACGTTGTCACCCTGCCGAGTCTCCCACCAGCGGTGAATACGAGCAGCAAGTGTTTAATTTCACAGCATCATCTCCACAGTGAAACAAAGAATTACATAGTGTCCCATTAAATCGACGGGCTGCGTAATGGAGGACAGGTGGTCTTCTGTGCTCCGCAACTGTTCTCTACTCTATCATGAGATAGGGATCAAGAACCTCTCTCAATTAACAAGGAATTCCTTAAAATAATACGGGTGAAAATTGGTTTCCGGAACTGGAGAACCCTACTGTCTTGTTAAGGCGATTATCCAACTTTTAAGGCCCTTTTACATTTAGCGATGCACCAGCGATCCGACCAGCGATCCGACCCGGTCAGGATCGCTGGTGCATCGCTAAATGATCGCTAGTGAGCTTTCATACAGAAAGATCTCACAGCGATGCAGCAGCGACGCAGCGCACGATACTTACCATTCACACACAGCGATCCAGACGTCCTCCCGCCCGCCTTCATGCATCGCTCGTCGTCACAGCAGGAAGTCTCAGCAGGAAGCGCCCGACGAGAAATGGAGCCGGACGTTCTCGCGCGATCAGCGACGGACAGCGGGGGAGCCGGTCGCTGGTAAGTATCACACATAGCGATATCGCTAGCAATATCGCTATAACGTCACAAAACCAGTGACGTTTTAGCGATATTGCTAGCGATATCGCTTAGTGTAAAACCCCCTTTAGAGGAAAAAAAAACAAAATAAAAATATCAGTGAGCCAGTACTGGATCCAAACACTACGGGAATAACTGGAGCTTCTCCGCAGGGTTCATGGGGGACTAGAGAGATACTCAATCCCAATTTAGAGGAGTTCTCCACTACCTATACAGTCTCTTTAAATGTTCACTTATTCAAAAAAAAAAAAAAAAAAAAACACACAACACACACACACACACCAAAAACATACTCCGCTCCCACACCTTATTCCTGGAAAGTAAAAGTGAGGTAGCCCAACAGCAGCCATTGATTAGCTGCAGGGCTCACGTGGCATAATGTCATGCGATCTCTGGCAGACGGTGCATACTTTCAATTAGGCCGAGTAGGTGTTTAGGATTTTTTTTTTTTTTTTTTTAACAAGGGGGACCAATTCATTTACAACGGGTGTGACTAGGTAGTGGACAACCCCTTTAACAACACAAGCTGTTAAGAGATTTTAAAATGTCTACTTGCCTTATTGCTTCCTTAGGGTCCCGTTACACATAGCGACGCTCCAGCAATCCCGGCAACGATATGACCTGGTAAGGATCGCTGGTACGTCGCTACATGGTCGCTAGTAAGCTGTCAAACAGGCAGATCTACTCAACGACGCAGCAACGATCCGGCGATCCGTATAACGACCTCGGCGGTCGTTGGGACCTTGTCACACAGCAGCTACTCTGACGACTCAGACCTCGATAGGCGTGCTTCAGCGTTGCCTTTTCCACGCCCCTCTGCTCCGATTGGTGGCCACTACTGCGCTATCACTACGCGGTTTGCTTCAGCGTCCCTGTCCGAGTCGCTAGTGCGCTATTTATTCGTGGATCCTCAGTCACTGACACATGGACACGTGATTATTATAACTGTACATGTTAAATGTTATGATTGCATATAACTGAAAGATGATCTATAAAAGGAAACGCTACAAAAATCCTAATTTGAGACCACCAATCGGAGCTGAGGAGGCGTTGAAAAGACAAAGCAAAGTCATGCCTGCGTCCCTGAGTCGCCAACGAGGTCGCTTGTCGTTGTCATGGCGTCAAACACAGCGATGCATGCTGGCCAGCGGGACACCAATGGTCAAAAAAAGGCCTAGGACATTCGAGCACGATCATCAATATCCAGCGGGGAGCTGGTCACCACTATGTGTCACACGTAGCGAGATCGCTGGCAAGTTCGCTGTCGCGTCACAAAACCTGTGACGTTGCAGCGATCTCGCTAACGATCTCACTATGTGTGAAGTACCCTTTAGAGGTTGTCCCCTACTTAGACTGCACCTTGTTAAGTTAATTAGTGCCCCATGTAAAGTATGAACATATACTCACCTCTCCAGTCGGCACCATGGCAGCGATGTCCGCTCTGTCTGCTGGGGCTCTCGAATGACCGAGTGAAATGCAGCGGCTCGTTTGCAGTAGATGATTGGCTGCAGCGCTCACGTAACAGAACAATGTCATGAGAGCACCGGCAGGCACGACGCCACAGTCGCTGGAACGGTGGGAGTCTAAAAGTATAGGTCGCTTTCATCGTACATGGAGCACTGTATTGTTTAAAGTTCAAGTAATGGACAACCCCTTTAAGGATATGCCCACACCGCTAAGGAACAAAAAAAAAACAAAAAAAAAAAAAACAGGTCTCAGCACTTTCTGTAGATTTCAATGGCAAATCAACCATCTCAGATTTTGCATACAATTGTAATTGTGTCGTCGGAAAAAATTTAAAACGAGAGCCGTGACTTACTGAAGTGGGACTATGTGCGGAAACTGCAGCAGGATGGGCGCACACAACTAGGGGACTAATCTGCATGTGCAAAGATATTTCCGAAGTGGTTCCTTTGGCAGATTAGTGTGGTCACATGAACACAGCCATATAACTATTACCATACATAATGGCTAAAGACGGTTTCCCCCATTAAAGGCTCATTCAGACATCTGTGCAAATTGGTCTGAGATCGGAACGAGATGCAAAGACTGACCGCGGCTCTCCCGACCCGAGCGGGACAACTTTATACAAATACATGATGTGGTCATGCTTGCGAGAGCCGAGGCCAGTCCATGCTCGGACCATTTGCCAACGTTGTGTGAATGAGCCTTTACCATGAGATGCAGAATTCTCTACATAATAGGTCGCCAGGAACAAACTGCCTGACATCTACTGAGCTTTGTCAGGTGGCACGTTCTTAGCAACCAGGAGGTTTCACATCAATCAGATCTTCATTGGGAGGCTGCATTTGCAGTGAACTGAGATTAGGGAAAGCTTATCTGAACTAAAGCCACATTCTCTGGGGGCTGCTACTTGCCACATTACGGGCCATTGCATACAGCGCTGTAATAGAGCCGCCACCGAGGTGCACGAGCCGTCGACAGCACTTCCATATTGCTCCAAATTCATACAGAGGTTTATCCCATCAGATGACTGACAGCAGATAATTCATTTCAGCGCCATTGTGCGCAAAAGTGCAAGTAAAGAACAACATGGTCCGTGTCGGCCACAAGAACAGAACAGATCTCTGTCACTTTTGAAAAATGAATTCTGGAGTCTTAATGGCGGCTACGGGCAACGCTGACAGATTTGCCACAGGAGGCTCAGGGCGATACAAGGAGGAGACGGCAATATATAAAGCACCTCGTTAGCTTGTCTGGAAGGACTGGACGGCGATCGCAGATGATTACTTCACAGCAGATACGGTAGCAGAACTGGATAAACTGTGAAGGATCAGCGCTGGGACAGCTGAGCGAGGTGCACAGATGAACTGACAACTTGTACAGGGTCAGCTTGTGAAAAGAGTCCCGACAGCTCGCCGAGGCGTCCGAGCACTGAGCGCTAAGCACAGAGTGGGCCCCACGGCTTACGGCGTCACGCATCATTCACCTACCTGTCCGAGAAATGATTTCCAGGGGTCTACAATAATGCAAATGGCTCTCCGCTTTTGACCATCCATTTTTGTTAGGAGGGTCCCACTGGCAGTAAGCCAATCACAGGGTGCCCACGGGTGGGATTGCTCAGCGATCAGATGTAATCCGTAAATGAAACAAAGCAATTTTCCTGCAGCGCCACCACAGGGGAAAACAAGTATTACACATTCAACTTTGTAGACAGCTGTACTGGGCCACGTGTGCTTTTGTAATGCGGTGTCCCAAATATCTATAAAACAAATGAGCTCGCACCCTGCAGGAAGTTTAGTAAATGTGAGTTAACGTGAATTTTATTCATTCATCTGATCTCACACTGCGCTGGTTATTGATCCATTACTTTTGCATTTCTTTATGGCTGGAGTTAACCCTCTCAGTGACATCTCCGTGACAGGCAGGCACACACACTAATCTAAGCTGGTTACGTATTCCAAGTAAACAGGGGGTGGAGGCCGAGTCTGAACGTGGGGGGTAACAGTAAATTTAGCTAACCTTTCCCTTCTGTGGATCCAAAGTCCGCAGATAATGATAACAGCTGCGGTCACGGCCTGAGTCAGCACATTAGATGGGATTGGATTATTTTCATATGAACAAGTTCTGCAATGATTCACCATATTATTCACAGCAACAGTGAATATTTGAGTCGGCGAGTTCCTGATCACATGAATTAAAGATTTGTGATATTTATAAAGAAAGTTATTATGGCAGGTTTATCAATTAGATCAAGGACAGAATTAATAACGCTTTAAAAGAAACTGGTCGCCTACAAAACCGCTCCTTACATGCAGACACGGTGGTAATCCACAGGCCAATGGCGTTTAAATCAGGTCTGCCAGGATTACTGGATGAGCGGCTAAAGGGAAGGGGGGGGGGGGGACAAAGAAAAAAAAAAAAAAAAAAAAAAAAAAAGTTATATTCTCCTTGTAGCCGATCATTTCCCATCATCGGGGCGGTGCAGGGAGCCAGTACAGTCACCAATGACAAAGCAGGGACAGCACCGTGATCACTCCCCAGGACTTCAACTGACAGCCTACTCCGCAGCGACTGACAGCTCCGTGTGCCGCCTCAAGGACTGGTAGAAAATAATTTTCTTCTTTTAGTCTCGCTTCAAGTAATCCTGGCAGACTGGATATGAATGCCATTTGCTTACAGATTTCAACAATATCTGCAGGTAAATAGCTTTTTTTCTGGAAGCTAGGGCTTTAAAATGGTTTCAAGCTAGAATTCTAGCAAAAACTGAAGCAATCGGGGCCTTTGTGCCAAAATCTGTCACTGCATTCTTTACCTAAATATGCTAAAGCAGCCATGCCATGGCCGAGCACTTCCGTGCATCCTCCCAACCCCTTGTTTTTCATCTAAGGCCTTCTCGTCCTTGATTGACAGATGCGGCTTTACAGGAGGCCGAGCTATATGGAGAGTAGATGGGAAGTTGCTGATGCTTTTTGCAGTGGTCCAGCGGTTGTATGGAAACTTAACTATGGATTATAGCCAAGTCTCCTACAGAAAGACCCCCCATCGGTAGGTAGCCGTTACCTGCCAAGCTACACATGCTCATGTTTACATCTGTATGCCGTGGCCATACACAAACTAAGCTTTTATAGGTTGAGGATTTCCTATATTGGCAATGTCGGTAACAATATCTGAAGCAAAAGGCAATTTTTGTTCCAAATGTAGCTCCATAAAGTCACTGTTATGCCGTATGTCCGATAACGCCAACCCAATGTCAGGTAAGGAGGGAGATTGTTACATCTTTGTGGAGAGCGGATTACACTGAAATAAGAGAATACCAGTTGCCAATAAATTCTAAAACCAGCTTTATGAGAATGATAAGATATAGTCCATTGTTCCCAGGCCGCTATCACAGATGCAAACAAACAATATCTAACCAGGCTCCAGAAAAGCAGCACTTGTATAGACGGAGATAAGCTAAGTCCACACTCCGGCCTCCCGTGTGTATCATAAAGGAAGAAATAGAAAATGCTGACCAGCCCTGCCAACAGCTCCTTACTGGTCAGAATGGTAATGTGTCCAAACAGCTGAGCGACGCTCAACAACATAAAGGTGAATGGAAGCTCCGTGTCTTAATAAACCCTGACGGGAAGAAACTTGGAGCATTTTTATCCATAACTTACCGATACACAATGAGTCATTGACGTGACAGTCCGTGTACACATGTGCCAATACTAATAGCTGAGCACAATGTGAGGTCAGTGCAACAGTTAATTTGCAAGTGTCATGGGTAAAGTCTGGGGGTCCTATCCTCCAGGTGACACACCATATGTATAATGGGGGGGAAATGATTAATAAAACAAAGAAAGATTTGTATGTAAAAAGAGCTTAACTAGCAAGTTACTTATTAAAATCCCTGCTCATTCTGTGATTAGGAGTCCAGTGGGCGGTCCTAATCAGTGACTGACAGCCTCCCCTCTATGTAGATGTATACAGAGATCAGTTACTCCCTGATAAGATTATCAACATATAAAGGAACGCCACCGCATAGGCAATGGTAACATACGGTAATTCATTGCAAATTGGAAACATACATAAACCCTGCACTGTTAGCCTGACGAATATGACATTTCGGGGATTGTTTTATTATATTTGACTTTAGATGCTGATTTGCTGCAGGAGTTGGTAGAATCCTTGTGAGTTATTGCACAACAAAGTTTGAGACAGGAGGTAGAAATCAGAGATCAGACCTCCCACTGGACCCCAAAACAAAAAATAAGCAGGTATGCAAGCCAAAAAATTGCAAGTTATATTTTCCAACGAGACATGAGTAAGTACGGTAACACACGTCCATAAAACACGGACAGCGTTCAGACTGAAAAACTGGCCCTGATCGCCAGGTCTCCTGACCTAAGCGAGGTGCCGAATAATAGAGTATCAGGTATTCCGGTCTGAGCCACATTTTAAGAATGTGCAAAACCGGCCATAATTTGCTTCGCTGCTCCTCCTCTTCACAGCGCTGCCATCAGATAGGACACACAAAAATTGTGTCCTATTAGCAAAACACCCAGAGGTTTTCTGATAATGGAACGGACAAAATCCAACATCCAAGACAATGAATCAGTATTCATACATTATGAACCCAACACTGGTCATATCAGTCCTATGTAATGACATGATGGTGAACCAATATTAAAAAAATTAATTGTTTTGTGTTGATTAAACACAACCAATGTACAATGAACCCATAGGTACCATCTAGCTTTTCTTTTATACCGGTGGCATGCAGCTTAATCTTGCAATTGTGAAGCTTAAACTTCAAATTCATTTTTGGTGATTGCTGGAAAAGTCTTAAAACTACTGCAAGAGTGACAATAATTAGGAATATAAATAGTAACGCAAAGTAAAAAGAAAAAAAAAAAAATGTATAGTGGGCACAATGAAAGAGCTTGTAAAGAGGTTATCTAGGACTTTTATTGATAGCCTATCCTCAGGATAGGTCATCATTATCTGATCTGTGGTGGTGCGATCGGCTGTTCCAGATGCTGGCGGACACTGGAAGTTCTCAACTGCGGAGCTGCACACAACCGTGTACAGAGTATAGTGGTCGTGGCTGGGTACTGCACATCCGCCTCCTAGTCAAATCAACACAGGGGAACTGCTGAGTAGTGGGGGGTGACAGGTGTCCCACACTCACCAATCAGATATTGATGACCTATCCTAAGACCCCGTGCATATTGCAGTATTTTGGAATCTAATGTGATGAGAGAAAACATCAAGATTGCACTCAGACCAATATTATTCTATGGGGCCGTGCACATGTCCAAATTTTTTCCTTGGACTGAGTCAGTCTGAGATAAACAATCGGGCTGCATTCAGATGACATCTGACTGCAGCCTAATTTTCACGGGATGACAGAAAAGCAAAGCTGGAAATATTTTTTCCCCATCTTCTATTTCTCGGACTGCACTTTGATCAAACTCTGATCAGTATGATTTTCATAATCAGCCAGATTCTCTTGGATGAGAGAAAATACACAGGTGTGCACTTAGCCTAAGAATAGGCCATCAATGTAAAAGTCCTTTAAATGAAGTTTATGTAATCCCGTACACTATGACTTTCATATGACTTGCTGGTCTAAGTTTCTAGGGAAGAAAAGTTAAAGATAAAAGCTTCCGCAGCAGAAAGTAAGTGGATTTTTCTGGATTACTACAGAGCTGGATTCCTCGAGATGGCAAAACACAAGCCAATAACTTTAATGTCTTCAAATTGCCGATATCAGGGATTAGGTAAAAAAGGGAATAAATCCCACTATTTCCCACTACTGGCTGATCCGCCATAATCCCTGGTATGTACATTACTACAGGCATCCAGAGAATCTACACAATAACTCCCAGGACCGCCGGTCCTACCCCAAACAGGGTCACTTTCCCATTTGTGCGACCCTCATTGACTCTTGAAAACAAATTCCATGACTGAGGACGCAGTTCGCCATACAATCCTACCACCCACAACACAGATCTGAGAGCACCAGTCCCCTACAGCTGGCACAGAAGATAAAATCCCAAGAAAGGAACAGGCACTTTTGAAGATCACACAGGGAAAAGGATTTAGAAGCAGCTGAGCTGCAAATAGAGATAAGAGATGGACGCTCTCGGGAAGTGGTTAATCACAAGGAGAGGGGGGTAGAGGAATTTGTGTGAGGAACAATAATCATATGCTGACAAAGTGCACAAACACAACAACTTTTGCAAAGCGAGATCAAAGTCTGCCTGCTTCAGACAAGGCAGCAGGCATAGAAATAAAGGGAGACTGTAGGTCAGGCTCCAATTCTCCCATAATGGATTAATGGATGATCAATGGCCATAGATAGGAACATCACTGGCAACAAACAGGCTATGACTGCCCCAAAGAAAGTGTGATTTGCTGATAATTTGCGATAAAATGCACCCATTCTACCTCTGAGGTCAAATCACATTCAGGATGTCCGTACGATTGTCCGGATGAAGCACCAATGATAAAATCCCACCGTACAATTCCAGAGACATGGGCCTTTTTAGTTATTGCACCCTATATTTACATTTTGGTGGTGTTACTCTATGTATTCTCAGGAGGGGCTAATCTTCAAAATTATCCTATGAGCAATGCCCCCTTGGTGAGGGCCATAAAAATTAACACATTGGGCGGTCTAAGTAAAAAGAGTCCTATCTCTGCTACCGTATTTCAGACTTTACAGCCACTGGAATACTTAAAGGGGTTGTGTACTACTTGGACAAACTTCTTAAATGCCAAAGTCCCCTACAATAAGAAAAGCTTATACTCACCTCCTGAACTGGCACCATTCCAATGACATCGAGTCACCTGGCGCTCACGTGACTTTTGGTCACATGAGGGTTGCAGTCAATCAGGGAATCAATATTCGGTCATAGCAGGAGTCGGTTCTCACATATTAGTAAAGGCAACAGCCGCTCAATGACCATAGGCTGGCTGCAGTGCTCATGGGACATAATGTCACGGAAGCGCCGGGAGACCCAATGTTGATATCGATGGTACAGTGGATGCTGATTTGAGAGTAAAGAATGAACGTTTATTTTACTTGGGCATTTAAAAAAGGAGCTTTCCAAGTAGCTGACAAACCCCTTAATTGAAGCTATTCCTATCTCACCAAGCATTGGGTAAGTGTTCAGCACGGCCTCAGCAGGGCAGAACAGCTCAGAGCTCCCTCAGTGTGGCCGAGCAGCTCAGCGCTCCCAAAGTGGAGAAGACAGTCACTTAGTTTCCCTGCATTCCCACATTTGTTGACAATCATGGATATAACTGACCTATTGCTTAGGTCAGAAAGCAGCCAGGCAAAGGTGAAAAGCAAACCTACTGTGCATCACCCACATTGCACGCATGCCAGCCTGATAGGATTACGATGCCAGAGACAGGTCACTGGCAGTGACAAGAGACACAACACTTCTGCGTACCACATATCTGAGCTATGAATCAGCCAGTATTTATAACCAGGAGCAGAAAGTACAACTTCTGCCGTGTTAGAAGGGTTCAGGTGGCAGATTGCTTAGCACAGAGGGACAGCAGCTGGGAGTACGTATAACTAATGCCAACATCGTCAGTAAAGTGTGCGCATTACCATTAGTACTGCAGAAATCCGTGTATTAATCTTTGTTATAGTGCAGATGACCCCTCCACACAGTATGAAGCCCATGTGCCTGATGAACAGCATTATGTACAGAAATATCACAAAAGTAAGATCACAGTCACTGACATCTCCCTGTTCTATGCACCTGTCAGGTATTTCTAAAATTGTAGCCCTAGCTTTCAAAGAGAACCACCTTCAGAGAGAGAAAAAAATTTGTCTGGTAATCTACTCTTTTCCATCAATCTTATTTTTTCTGATCTCCCAATTGAAAAAGAAAAATGTTCCTAATGAATTCCAGGAGGAGACCAAATGTACTCTCCCTCCTCCTCAAAATCCTGTGTCTGGAAACTGGCTGCAGCAGGAGCCTCTCCCCTCTCTGTCTGCAGTAGGGCACATAGAGAGGATAGATGAGCTCCAGTCCCCTCTGTTTCAGGAGTGACGCCGTAATCCCCCTTTTCCACTTCACTATACTGTATATGGCTGTAAGAAAACTGACTGCAGTAATGGGGGGCTTCAGTCAGCCACAAGCAGAAGATAGAACTGATCATCAGTTCTATTAACCTGTGTGGTTTCGGGTTTTTTTCACACCGTTTCAGGCTCTTGCACAAAATGCTGCAAGCTACGGTACAATCAGCGAGGACAGCTAGAATTCTTCCTCTTTCTCTCGTTGCAGCAGTAGGTCTGAGGGGGAGAGGGACAGTCACATTTGCAATAAGAATTTACCAAAACGACATTCATAGCAGAATCCGAGCCTGGATGCACGACTGCAACCCGGTATGTTCTCTGAAAGGCTGCAGCATTTTAGAGTAAATGCAAGACAGCAATGACGTAGACAGTCCGGCTCTAATTCATGCTGTTAATATCAGGTTCCCTTTATGGGGGTCCACAATGTTATGAATACGACGTTACCCACGTTATGGTCTCTAGCGCATAAACGCACATTGTTAAAAACTGATCGGAAACCAATGCAAACAAAAACCTAGCATAGAAGTCAACAGCAACTAAATGGATTCCATTTTTTAATAAAAGCAGCGGTTGCAAAGGCCGGCATAGAAATAACAGGAATAGGATAGGCGGCTGTGGTGGCAGGGGCCGAACATTGAACGGTGCCAGAGGCAATATCGCTGCACCACATCTGGCCTCAAGCTCCAGCCTAGGAGAATATTTACAAGGATTAGGTTTCTGGTAATTTTCCTGAAAATATGAAAATTGTAGTAAAAAACAGCAACAAACGTCACTCATTTAAATATACTCTGAAAGCATGAACTGTGCGTGTGCTGTCCATACAGATAGAAGAACCTGTAAACATCTTTCAATGCAACCAAATGAGTTGGAAATCATAGACCAATAAGTCTGTACGACCAGATTGTATGTACTCAGACACATGGCAGGTAAAGCATGATACATTGGACCAATTGTGGTTTTACTCTCAGATGCTAAAAAGTCATGACCGGAGTGAGGACCACGGCCCGTATTGCCAAGCACTGAAGTCCAGGACTTGGGGCTCTCAGGACATCAGTGTTTGTTCCTGCGGTTGCCTGGCGCCTTTTGGTCTCTGCCAAGTGTAAGGCAACAACATGATGTGCTAGGAGCGAGCACTAATCTGCATATATTGTAAACAGGGATTATCTACAGCCCAGATCCTCCTACAATGTTCACGCTGAGCACTGCTAATGAAACCTAATGGATGTCTACAATAAGAGCCACCAAATTCTGCCGCACTGAGCTAGTTACCAGAGTAATTGGACAAGCGTATGGAGTGCGCCTGAACTTTAAATAACACAATGTGAAATTTGCAAGGCGTGCTTGATGCCATTGTAAGAATTTTCTAAAGATACGGAAGAGAAATTCACATTGATACACTGCAGGAATGTTATTTGAGCTTTGTGTGTCTGTGCTAAGGACTGGAGCCACATATAGCTACCATGGTTTCAGGAGACTAAATACCAGTAAAAAAAAAAAAAAAAAGTAGTATCCATCAAAGTGAATGGATGCTCACTCTCCCCAGTCCTGTCAACTCTCCTTCAAACCACATATCCAAACCCTTTCCCCCTCCTACTGACTCCAACTCAAACATATTCCCCAAATTAGTACATCCCTTGACCAAGAATCTGCAAAACACTAGTGGCATGCCCTCATCATCTCCCACCTTTACTACTGCAACCTCCTGCTCTGTGGCCTCCCTTCCAACACTCTTGCACCCCTCCAATCTATCCTAAACTCTGCTGTCAGACTAATCCACCTGTTCCCTTGCTATTTCCTGGACTCTCCTCTCCGTCAAACCCTTCACTGGCTCCCCATTACCCAGAGACTCCAGTTCAAAACCTTAACCATAAGCATACAAAGCCATCCACAACCTGTGTCCTCCATACATCGATGACCTAGTCTCACGGTACTTACCTGCACGCAACCTCAGATCCTCACAAGATCTCCTTCTCTACTCTCCCATTATCTCTTTTTCCCACAATCACATACAAGATTTCTCTTCCGCATCCCCCTTCTCTGGAACTCTCTACCCCAACACATCAGACTCTAGTCTACCGCAGAAACCTTCAAAAGCCTACAACCTACAGTAACTCTTGTTCCACCATACCGCTGCACGACCAGCTCTGCCCTCACCTACTGTATCCCTCACCCAACCCTTGTAGACTGTGAGCCCTCGTGGGCAAGGTCCTCTCTCTTCCTGTACCAGTCAGTGACTTGTACTGTTCATGATTATTGTACACACAGACAAAAAAAAAAACGACAACTGTACAAGAGCAGTATAAGTGTCCTCCTCTGGAATCCAATAGTTCTGTCTCACACACAAGCTCCTTGCTGCTTTGGAGGTGGAAGTTGGCCCTTTTACCTCTTAGGCCCCTGTGCGGTTAAATAAGTTGCACCAATGATATGTCTGCCATTGTATTAAAAATGTATATAACTACTGGACCCCAGCCATACCACCACACTAGCTTCATATTGGGGCACGTCACATACCCTCTGCAGCCTTCACATTCTGTCTGTGCCAGAGCGGGACATTACTCCCTTACGAGACATTGAGTCCGAGCCAGAAAGAGCTGTGGTACATACAGACCATGAACTGGAGCAGCTCTGCAGGGTCAGACACAGCCATTACACAGTACACAGCAGGGGCAAATTTATAAGATTGTCTCAGCACAGGAACATTTGTGTGTATGTATTATATATATATATATATATATATCAAAAAACATCCAATTGTGGAACTTATTATTTCAAGATCTATTAATTATGTAGTTTATTTGAAGCACGACCTCCTTAAGGCTCCATTCTACAGCTCCCAAACTAGATCATGGGACCTACTATACCTTGGCATAATTCATTTTGTACAGTTTCTTTTACCATCACATACTACATGAAGAGAATGTCAATGAACATAGAGCAATAGAAAAATGCTGTAAGGCAGCCATATACCCTCCACATATACATATGTGGCCTAAAATATATATAAATGTTTATCCAAGTCCCATTTGGTCACTAGCAACAAATCTACTATCCTTAAGGTTATTTTAATGATGGGTCTAGACTGAAAGGTGATAGATGCAAAGTGTTCCCGTACAGCCGGCAAGACTTTCAGGGATACGCAGCGTCTAGCGACTTAAAAAAAAAAAAAAAAAAAGAAGCACTTTGCATTCTGAACTTATTTAGTCTGATTAGCTCCTCGCTCACAACAAGGATTTAAAAGAGGAAGAAAAAAAAAAAAGAAGAGTTGCTAGCCGAATTACATAAATTCGCTGACAACTCCCAACATGGGCACAACATATAAACTGAGTGAGAGGCGCTCGGGAAGAGTAATAATAGTATTTACTACACTTAAATGCTTTCTAGCCTAATGGTTCTCAAACACATCTTCAGTGATGCTTTTGACCCCCTCGTCTTCATCAGAGAGGCCGCCGCATCACTTATACCCACAGTATAAGGAGGATACCGCCAATGTCATGTTTTCATAGCACTCACTTCTAGGCATCACCTCTCAAGTCCCATGACCTCTCTTAAAGAGGCAATCATGATGCAAATGCTGCCGTCCTATGCAGTTCAGGAATTAATGAGCTCGCCAGACAAAGCAGCCTGATGTGAGCCAGCGAGGGGATGAGGCGGCTGGCAGGCTGTGATGGGGGGATGGCAGCCCCTGGAGGGGTTAATAGCGTGGAACAATTAATCAGAACAAGGGATAATGGGCTGGAATTAAAACGCAGCTTCCTTGATCCTTACACACTGCCCACCTGGGAATCCCCCTCATTATCTGGAAGATTTGGGGACATGTTATTGCCCTGCAGAAAACTGATGGCCTGAGCATGGTTACAGAAGAATAATGGAAGGTCATTGCTGTACAGCAGAAGGTGGGGGAAATGAACAGCTTATTTCACATTACACAAACTGGACTCTTCTACTAAAAAGGGCAGTAAAAAAAAAAAAATACACTTACCTACCAGTGGGATACCGGCTGCTGCTACCCTCACCCATCCAAGAATGGGGTCCTGAAGTCCCAGATGTATATAATGTGAATACAGCGGTAATGAGCATGTGCGAAAACCACTCCTATACACCATGGACGACTGAGCGGGGTCCTCATATTCATTACACAGGGGACTTTGGGACCCCCATATCTTTTTAATAGGTGGAGGTCCCAGCAATCACACAACTCAGCTATCCCATGAATAGGTGGGTTTTGTTTATTATCAAACACTATAGGAATCCAAATTTTCATTCACATTATTATTAGGCTGTGTGCACACGCTGCGGATTAGGTGCGGATTCATCCGCGCGGATTTTGTAAAATCCGCAGGTGAAACCGCAGCAAAATCCGCAGCGTGTACACACAGCCTTAAGGTTGCAATAGAAGAAAATACCACAACACTCATCACTTGAATCCATTTCAGGGCTGATGCTCCCATCTTCCTCATCAGCTTCTAGCTTTAGTAGTCATGGAATGGCTAAACTTGTTTATTGTGATTTTTTTTTTTTTTATCACATTTGTTGCAGCTACAGTTGTGGCCAAAAGTATTGACACCCCTGCAATTCTGTCAGATAATACTCAGTTTCTTCCTGAAAATGATTGCAAACACAAATCCTGTGGTATTATTATCTTCATTTAATTTGTCTTAAATGAAAAAACACAAAAAGAATTGTCCTAAAGCCAAATTGGATATAATTCCACATCAAATATAAAAAAGAGGGTGGACAAAAGTATTGGCACTGTTCGAAAAATCATGTGATGCTTCTCTAATTTGTGTAATTAACAGCACCTGTAACTTACCTGTGGCACCTAACAGGTGTTGGCAATAACTAAATCACACTTGCAGCCAGTTGACATGGATTCAAGTTGACTCAACCTCTGTCCTGTGTCCTTGTGTGTACCACATTGAGCATGGAGAAAAGAAAGAAGACCAAAGAACTGTCTAAGGACTTGAGAAACCAAATTGTAAGGAAGCATGAGCAATCTCAAGGCTACAAGTCCATCTCCAAAGACCTGAATGTTCCTGTGTCTACCGTGCGCAGTGTCATCAAGAAGTTTAAAGCCCATGGCACTGTGGCTAACCTCCCTAGATGAGGACGGAAAAGAAAAATTGACAAGGGATTTCAACGCAAGATTGTGTGGATGTTGGATAAAGAACCTCGACTAACATCCAAACAAGTTCAAGCTGCCCTGCAGTCCGAGGGTACAACAGTGTCAACCCATACTATCCGTCAGCGTCTGAATGAAAAGGTACTGTATGGTAGGAGACCCAGGAAAACCCCACTTCTTACCCCAAGACATAAAAAAGCCAGGCTGGAGTTTGCCAAAACTTACCTGAAAAAGCCTAAAACGTTTTGGAAGAATGTTCTCTGGTCAGATGAAACAAAAGTAGAGCTTTTTGGGCAAAGGCATCAACATAGACTTTACAGGAGAAAAAAGAGGCATTGAAAGAAAAAAACACGGTCCCTACAGTCAAACATGGCGGAGGTTCCCTGATGTTTTGGGGTTGGTTTGCTGCCTCTGGCACTGGACTGCTTGACCGTGTGCATGGCATTATGAAGTCTGAAGACTACCAACAAATTTTGCAGCATAATGTAGGGCCCAGTGTGAGAAAGCTGGGTCTCCCTCAGAGGTCATGGGTCTTCCAGCAGGACAATGACCCAAAACACATTTCAAAAAGCACTAGAAAATGGTTTGAGAGAAAGCACTGGAGACTTTTAAGATGGCCAGCAATGAGTCCAGACCTGAATCCCATAGAACACCTGTGGAGAGATCTCAAAATGGCAGTTTGGAGAAGGCACCCTTCTAATATCAGGGACCTGGAGCAGTTTGCCAAAGAAGAATGGTCTAAAATTCCAGCAGAGCATTGTAAGAAACTCATTGATGGTTACCGGAAGCGGTTGGTCGCAGTTATTTTGGCTAAAGGTTGTGCAACCAAGTATTAGGCTGAGGGTGCCAATACTTTTGTCTTGCCCATTGTTGGAGTTTTGTGTGAAATGATCAATATTTTGCTTTTTGCTTCACTCTCTTTTGTGTTTTTTCATTTAAGACAAATTAAATTTAGATAATAATACCAAAGAATTTGTGTTTGCAATCATTTTCAGAAAGAAACTGAGTATTATCTGACAGAATTGCAGGGGTGTCAATACTTTTGGCCACAACTGTAGTTATATATTACTTAAAAAGTACAACTACTTTATTACCCCATATGTGCAATCATGTCAATATCTCTCTATAATGTGACTTCTCAGGACTTTAGTGGGAAGTTTTTGTAGTGGGTAAAAAAGCACCGAGAAGCACCAACAGCAAAAAAAGTCTAATGCTAAATGTACAGAAACGTCTAGTGCCGCCATCAGTTTGTCCAGACACACAAAAGCCAACATCTTCTAGGATCCAGGATTCCACCAATAAGAGACATTTAAAAAAAAAGCAACTGGAAGTGATCTGCCAAATAGTCTAATGCTTATGGCCTACTTTACTGAATGAGTGATTTGTCCACAAATCAAACTACCCTATAATCCTGGACCCAGCGGCACAGTTCCAAATTTGGGGTCTCATGAGAGGACAGCAGAAGCCAGCTCAGCAGCAAAGGAGCAGGGATGTGACCGAGCACACAGGCAAGGGGAATGTTTCTGTGGGGGCCGCTCTGGGGTACATCATACTGTGCAGAGAGGAGTGTGTGTGGGGGGGGGGGGGGAATCAGTGTGTGTTGGATATTGTAGGACATCATAATGGACCAGAAGGACTGTGAGGATAATCATACTGTGAGGGCCGTGCTATGGGAGAGCCTCCACCTGTGTGGGAGGATTAACTGTGAGAAGCATCATCGTGTGTGTGGGGGGCATCATACTGTGTGTGTGTGTGTGTGTGTGTGTGGGGGGGCATCATACTGTGTGTGTGTGGGGGGGGCATCATACTGTGTGTGTGTGTGGGGGGGGCATCATACTGTGTGTGTGTGTGGGGGGGGCATCATACTGTGTGTGTGTGTGGGGGGGGCATCATACTGTGTGTGTGTGGGGGGGCATCATACTGTGTGTGTGTGTGGGGCGGGGGCATCATACTGTGTGTGTGTGTGGGGGGGCGCATCATACTGTGTGTGTGTGTGGGGCGGGGGCGCATCATACTGTGTGTGTGTGTGGGGGGGCGCATCATACTGTGTGTGGGGGGGGCGCATCATACTGTGTGTGGGGGGGGGCGCATCATACTGTGTGTGGGGGGCATCATACTGTGAGTCTGTGGGGGGGGCATCATACTGTGAGTCTGTGGGGGGGGCATCATACTGTGAGCCTGTGGGGGGGGCATCATACTGTGAGTCTGTGGGGGGGGCATCATACTGTGAGCCTGTGGGGGGGCATCATACTGTGAGCCTGTGGGGGGGCATCATACTGTGAGCCTGTGGGGGGGCATCATACTGTGAGCCTGTGGGGGGGCATCATACTGTGAGCCTGTGGGGGGGCATCATACTGTGAGCCTGTGGGGGGGCATCATACTGTGAGCCTGTGGGGGGGCATCATACTGTGAGCCTGTGGGGGGGCATCATACTGTGAGCCTGTGGGGGGGCATCATACTGTGAGCCTGTGGGGGGGCATCATACTGTGAGCCTGTGGGGGGGCATCATACTGTGAGCCTGTGGGGGGGCATCATACTGTGAGCCTGTGGGGGGGCATCATACTGTGAGCCTGTGGGGGGGCATCATACTGTGAGCCTGTGGGGGGGCATCATACTGTGAGCCTGTGGGGGGGCATCATACTGTGAGCCTGTGGGGGGGCATCATACTGTGAGCCTGTGGGGGGGCATCATACTGTGAGCCTGTGGGGGGGCATCATACTGTGAGCCTGTGGGGGGGCATCATACTGTGAGCCTGTGGGGGGGCATCATACTGTGAGCCTGTGGGGGGGCATCATACTGTGAGCCTGTGGGGGGGCATCATACTGTGAGCCTGTGGGGGGGCATCATACTGTGAGCCTGTGGGGGGGCATCATACTGTGAGCCTGTGGGGGGGCATCATACTGTGAGCCTGTGGGGGGGGCATCATACTGTGAGTCTGTGGGGGGGGCATCATACTGTGAGTCTGTGGGGGGGGCATCATACTGTGAGTCTGTGGGGGGGGCATCATACTGTGAGTCTGTGGGGGGGGCATCATACTGTGAGTCTGTGGGGGGGGCATCATACTGTGAGTCTGTGGGGGGGCATCATACTGTGAGTCTGTGGGGGGGCATCATACTGTGAGTCTGTGGGGGGGCATCATACTGTGAGTCTGTGGGGGGCATCATACTGTGAGTCTGTGGGGGGCATCATACTGTGAGTCTGTGGGGGGCATCATACTGTGAGTCTGTGGGGGGCATCATACTGTGAGTCTGTGGGGGGCATCATACTGTGTGTCTGTGGGGGGGCATCATACTGTGTGTCTGTGGGGGGGGCATCATACTGTGTGTCTGTGGGGGGGGCATCATACTGTGTGTCTGTGGGGGGGCATCATACTGTGTGTGTGGGGGGGCATCATACTGTGTGTGGGGGGGCATCATACTGTGTGTGGGGGGGGCATCATACTGTGGGTGTGGGGGCATCATACTGTGGGTGTGTGTGGGGGCATCATACTGTGTGTGTGTGGGGGGGCATCATACTGTGTGGGGGGGCATCATACTGTGTGGGGGGGCATCATACTGTGTGGGGGGGCATCATACTGTGTGGGGGGGCATCATACTGTGTGGGGGGGCATCATACTGTGTGGGGGGGCATCATACTGTGTGGGGGGGCATCATACTGTGTGGGGGGGCATCATACTGTGTGGGGGGGCATCATACTGTGTGGGGGGGATCATACTGTGTGGGGGGGCATCATACTGTGTGGGGGGGCATCATACTGTGGGGGGGGGCATCATACTGTGGGGGGGGCATCATACTGTGTGGGGGGGCATCATACTGTGTGGGGGGGCATCATACTGTGTGGGGGGGCATCATACTGTGTGGGGGGGCATCATACTGTGTGGGGGGGCATCATACTGTGTGGGGGGGCATCATACTGTGTGGGGGGGCATCATACTGTGTGGGGGGGCATCATACTGTGTGGGGGGGCATCATACTGTGTGGGGGGGCATCATACTGTGTGGGGGGGGCATCATACTGTGTGCGAGAATGCACTGTAAGGGCATCATACTGTGTGAAAGGGCATGTACTGTGCAGGCATTAGACTATGTGTGGGGGGCACTGTGGAGGCACCATATTGTGTGGGAAGACTAATGGGTCTCATTAAGAACAATATTTTGGCACAAATAAAAAGGACAGAGAGGTTAGATTAGAGGTTTACCACCAAGTAAAAATAGCCGTAGCATACTATGCACTCTCTCTCCTTCCTATCTTTCAAAGTTGGGAGGTATGCCAGAAAATAAGAGAATGCTATTATTCAATACAATTGCATTGTTTGCCAAGTTAACCAGGTCTACAAAAGTAGAACGTCTTGTTTGCAAAGGACAAACAGATTACACAGGACACACAATGCTGAACAAGAGTGCACAGAGTGTCGGTACGCTGAAGGTGCCTCAGTACATACAATACAGGGACACAGCTTACAACATGGCCTCTCCAGTCATGTACGCTGCCGCCTGTCCTGCAGAAACACACGACAGTCAGCAGATGGTGAAGCACAACGGTGGTACACAGGTAATCATATGGTATCAGAAACCGCTCTCCGGAAGACATATTTTACAATTTACTATACACCAGAACAACTCCCGTTTTTTACTGCTGTCTGCATAGTCTGCCAGGTCTTCCTGCATGGACTCCAACCACTGTATAGACAGACACTTGCTGGGCTGCTTTTTGTAGTTTTTATAAAATCATAATTTTATCAGCAGGAGATTATCACTAGAGGACTGGCAAACCTGCTGCCATGTAGTCCTCCATATTCATGAGCTGTCTAACGCCACCAATTCATCGCTTTCTGCCTGTGTACAGTGCCAAGTGCAGGGTTAGGACTCAGACGTCTGTTTTCCTCACATACGAGAAAAACTGATCAAACCCGGATCAAAATAATAGGCCTTAGTGTGGGCAGTGTCAGTTTTTCTTGTAATATTTCTCCACCTTCTCCTTTCTAACAGTCTGTGAAAGTAGTACAGCATTTGGATGGCATCTGAGTGCTGATTTTTTTTCCAAGGACCCATAAATTTGCATTTCTGGTTTTGATCAGACACTCGAAAAATCAAGGACACGTGAGTGACTTACAGACCATCACTGGTATGGGTGAAATCTGTGAAAACCACAGATAACACTCACACAAGACTATTGGATGTCTGAATGAGGCCTTATACAGAGCTGAGTATTCAGAGAACTGGTAGATCTGCAGCAGAAAAAAGATCAAAACTGAAGAAAGCAGCCCAGTAAGTGATGCATCACTGGAATTGGAGTCTTTGCCCCTACATTATGCTGTTTTTATTGTTTTCACTGTGGTTTTTTTTTTTTTTTTTTTTTTTTATGACTCATACCTCATATCTTCAGAAAGGCCCCAGCCTCCTGTGACACCAAGTTTGAGACTCCTCTCAAATGAAACATCAAAAGACGCAAAATAAAAAAAAATAAAAAACACATAGGAGACAGCCGGATAGGGAGAAGTGTAGATAATTACCTAAAGTGATTAGGTTGTAAAAATATAATTAGAACGGACATTTTAGTTATCAGACCGCTCCTCTAAGGCTGGCGTTCATGTGCTGTTTCGTGAAACAGGACAATAGAAAATAAAAGTATTTTTAAAAAAAAGGGTGAAAATGGCAAGACTTTTTCTTTTTTAAATAAAAAAGATTTGGATAAGAAAAATAAAAACATTGCCAAATAAGTAACAATTAAACAAAACAAACGTGCATTATCGTAAAAAAAAGTATCGGTAGCCGCACAATTAGTAAATGTTGGTCACCACTTGGAGCAATACTGCTGAACTTATAGTAGAAAGACTACCCAAGAACAGACTATAGGTACATGACGTTATACTGGCTCTTTAACCTCTTAAATGACAAGGGAATTTTTCATTTTTGTGCTTTTTTTTTTATCTTCATCTTGTTCCAAGAGTGAGAACATTTTTATTTTTCCATCGACATAGATGCATGAGGGCCTGTATTACAGCGATACTTTATAATTGCAGTATATCTGAAAAATCATAGTCTTCTTTGGAGCTCAGCCTATGGCTCAGAGGAGCACCAAGATGGCAGCCATGGGGGGCCCTTCAGTAGCAGCCGTGGTAACTTTTAGGTATAAAACAATTGCTTTTGCAAGGGGCACAATAGGAGCTGCGTTATCTAAATGGTGGTTTATCCACCTCTGGGAACTTTTTTTTTTTACATAAATGTTGGTCTTTAAAGCGAAGAAATTTTGCCGTTAGTGCAACATTTTGAAATCTATTTGGCTTTTATTTGCCATTTTATTTAATACTCAACTTTGATGAAGTCTTTGGTTTAAAAAAGAAAACAAAAACTCCCTATCAGACCATTATAGGAGGTAAAGTGGATGCAAACCGCTTCAGAGGATCCAATATAGGACACAAGACCAGATGCAGTATCGATGCGGTTTTATTCGTCAATGCGTTTCCAGGTGATAGCCAACATTGTTGTTCGGTCCTGAAGAGGAGGTATCAATATCTCAAAATGCGTTGACTAACAAAACTGTTTCCATACTGCATCTGGTCTCATATATTGGATCCTCGGCAGCGTGGGTTTACATTCACTCTCACCTCCAAGTTTGTCGCCTGTCATTTGGTGGATCTGGTGCAGCAGTTTTCATACAAGCTAACTAAGTGGTTGTTGACTGTCCCAACTCCCACAGGTGAGTAAATCACGTTTTACTTTTTCCCTTCTATTCCGGACAGGACCCTATTGCGCTTATTGTCACTCGAGTTTTAATTTGTATATGGACCATTGTAGGAGGTCAGATGGTCAGGTAACCCCTTCTGCAGCCAGCAATAGACAATACAACATATAGGCTTTAAAAAAAAATTAAAATTTGTTGCCAAAAAGTGGAAAAACCCCTTTAGCAGCCACAGCCATACCTCTGCTGGTTGCGGTACATGCCCACTATGTGCCTGTATGTACTGCATTTGGTGGGAGCTCCGCTACGGTGCCCTCTCCACCTTTGATGCCCTCTGCCTAGAATGTTTATTCGCATTCTAACGAGGGAACAAGATAAAGAGAGTAAAAAATAACTAGCGAATACATCAAAACGGCCAGTTGACCGACAAGTAACAAATTGGTCACTGTAATTGAATCCAATGGAACAATTTATGCAAAATAAAATCTTTTATTACTCCTCCCTGAAGCGACAACCACTGAAACATTGTTTAAGATCCAAAGCTTAGGCCATCAGTCAAAATGCCAACGCGTTTGTGGATCACCTTTACTTATGCTTTTATAACCTACCAATAAAGAGAACGCTCCACGGATATAAACTCTTTCTATTGCAATACCACGGCTGATCCCGTCCCTGGCAGTCACATTTCAGTGTACACAGAATTCGGGATGGCTTTCCAATATAGAATATGGATTCATTTAATAAGGTTTTCATATATGGGTACTTCTTTTTTTTTAGCTATTGTTTCCTGATTAGTAAAACCTCAGATTATTCGCTGTAGCCATTCGCCCTACAGCACAATCCATTTAGAGAAATATGGAGTATAAACAACTCCTGCAGTCATCCCATTTTAATGCTGGCATGACGCTTATTCACGGGGGGAAATTTATCCCAAAAAATTACCATATCTCATACATTATTTACAGTGATGTAATGCCAACAGACCAGAACAAATGCTAAATTGTGCACACATTTAGAAGTTAGTTGAAGCTTATTGTGCACTCAAAACTTCTGCGGAGTGGCGCCATGCGGAGTCTAATGTTATCTCAATACACAGCTGGAGAGCTCCGCGATCTAAACACAGCACATTAAAGTTTAACCCAAGCCTTACTTCACAGGTGAATTCATGTCCAGGGATCTAGGATTCTTACCAGTGGAGTTAATACAGGTTCTGCAGGGATAAAGTTACGTAGTAAGCTCTATGCTAGAAAATGTACTGTGCATATAGTTCTGCACCTCTGGATATCCATCTACTCTAAGCTATGAGGCACCACGTACCCCCTGACCTCCTATGACTCCTTGGGTATTAACTGTTGCTGGTTTCCTACATCTATACATGTCCGATGAAGGGTCTCCAACCCGAAATATTGTCATTTATACCAACAATACCAGCAGTCTGTGCACCCTCTAATAACACCATAATAGGAGCAACGTGACACTGTGGCTGTCCAGCAATCACTGTGGCTGTCCAGCAATCATTGAATATCGACCACTGCTGACTAACTACAGAGGTGGCCAGTAACCTAGGTAACGTGTAGTAAACAATAGAATTAAGAATCTGGGGGATTGAAAAGATGCTAATTCTTACAAACACTTTGCAATTTTACCCAATCATATTGATAAGAAAACCCGTTTAATAAAGCTTTTCGAATGGAATAAAAATGTCAAAAGTATTGATCAGTGGGGTCTGAGAATAGAGATCCCCTACTGATTGACAAAATCAAAAAAGCCTCATCTGAGGGAAGTGCCATTTTGTCTGACCGGCTCTAATCATTAGCAAAAGATGGGCTCATTTTGCAATTATTGAGGGTCTCCCACCAAGCAGCAGTTATACTTTAAGGGCTTGTAAAGATGACTGTGTAACTTGGACTGGTGCTATTTGTCTTTGTGACAGATAGCGCCATCCTTTTGTTATTCTATGGGGCCGTCACATGTCCATTTTCTTTTCCTCAGACTGAGTCGGTACAAGGAAAAAAATTGCAGCATGCACAATTTGTCTCCAAGAATCAGATGGCACTCACCCATTTAACTCTATGGGTCCGTGGGTAAAAAATATAAAAAAAAAAATACCGGCCTGCATTCGAACGACATCAGAGTGCAGTCAGATTTTCACAGACTGACATTATAGAGAAGGTGGGGCAAATAGTATAAAACTCTGATCAGTGTGTAAATAGCATGATAGGACTGATTTTCTCATACGTGGAGAAACCGGATGTTTGCAATTACCCTGACACCTTTCCAACAAAGAAATAGGAGTGCAGCTGCATCTAATGTGATTGCTTTTCCAAGGCTATGGCCCAATATGCAGAATCAAAACTCTCAGTTGGGTGTCCAGGTCCCCAGGGTCGGAGGCACCTCGTTCAGCAGTGATCTGTGATGTACTCCGACATAGGATGCATAAACCCAAAACCGACCATGGATGAGACATCTCAAAATTCATGTGCAACTTTACTGTATATTTATATACTGCAGTTATAGGGCGGTCTATATCAATCCACTCCGAGTAATACACTTACACTATTACAAATTAAGCTATGATCTACGGCACAGTGTAATCAGCCACTTCTAATAAGGGGGAGGCCGACTGCAGAATTCCTCACGAAAAATATCTGTCCGGATCATTACATTACACATCACGTCTCTTCTGTTCCAAGGATGTCCAGGAGCATTTATGTGCACATTTCTATTACCGGCTCCTTTCTAAGCTGCATTTTCACAGGCTTAGTGTATCAGGTATAGTATTGCTTTAAGAGGACAGTGTGAAGACCAATTACGTAGAAACCCCACAACGCTCCCCGCTCCATTGTCACAAAGCCGAAACCTTGAGATTGTCGAGATAGAAACGGCTTAATGGCAGCAGGAAAGACGCGGCCATTACTGGAGCCCTGGAGAACGCAGGTTAGACAGAGGTGATGGTGCCAGCACGCCGTGGGGCTGGACGGACTTACTAACATTTTAGCGCAGTGTGCCTCCCCCTCCCCCATCCGAGCTGGCGAGCTATTGATTTGGGATCATTTCTGAGGACTCCGGCTTTCTAAGCATGACATTTACAGATATCTCAAGGGGCCACCACATAAAGGACACATCGACTGCTGAAGCTTGGCAGGTTTTAATTATACAGAACATAATGCTAATACGTATTGAACAAAAAATGAAAAATGCTGTCTAAAAGAAATAGCCTGGATCACTGAGAGAACCAAGTATTGCCTTAAAAGGATTGTCTACCCCTTTTATTTTACAAATTTTCCATCATGAATAATGTCAAACTTAAAAAGAAAAAACAAAAAAACCACCATACCAGCCAATGGATCACCAAGTTTCCACTTCTGGTGTGGATTGAACATGACCACTGCAGCTAATCACTGGCCACAGCGGTGACGGCCCGGGCAGTGAATACCCACTGTCACCACTGGAAGAGGAAGGGAGGGGACCGCTATAAGGGCAGGTTCACACGGACGATGTCTCCACATTAGACGAGAAAAATGGTCAGATTCTTAGAGAGTTTGATCAGCGAGATATCAGTTTTTCTCGGGACGAGGAGAGGGTGGGGAAAAAAAAAAAAAAAAGTTTTCCATTCTGTCAGTCCATGAAAATTGGATCGTACTCGGATGTCAGAGTTCAGTTCAATTTTTTTTTCACGGACCCATAGACTTGCATTGCCGATTTTGATCAGGCACTCAGATCAAACTCCGACATCTCTCAGATCTCAAATCACAGTCCCATAGAATATCATAGGTAAGAGTGCGATCCATGAAAACAGATAGCATCCATCTGAGAAAATCAGTCAGGTGCACGAGCCCTGAGGGTGAGAACATGGGGGTCTTATGATTATTTTTGGAGTACGCTAGGCCAATTTTTAGAAGATATATATACCGTATCAGGAGGCTTAATTCTGTTTTAGCAAATACAACTTAATGGAGCATCTTCTCTTCGAGCTCCTCGTTAACAGCACCTTATTAACGAGGGCTGTGGAGTCGGAGTCAGAGCCCATTTTGGTGGAGTCGGAGTCATGGAAATGGAGGAGTCGGAGGCTTGGCTTATCAAATTTTTAGTCAATACTAAATGTCAGGAAAGGTTTTTGCATCCTGGGATCATTAGAAAATTAATAAAAATACTGTGATGTTGATATTATCAGGACACCATAAGATACAATCGAAAAATACTTTTGCCCAAAAAACGGGAGCTGTTAATAAAATCCAGGAGTGCTGTACAGGTAATAACCGTAGGATGTAAGAGTGTGTGGATGCGGTATAAATCTGTGTAATGTGCCTTTATTACTAGATGCAGCCCGTTCATAAATACACCGCTCCATTGCCTACAGAGCAGAGGAACAGGCAATTTCTCACAAGGCACAATGCGCCACGTCAATATCCTCATAAATACACGGCCTGTACGCAGCCAGCAGGCGCCAATAACTCTACAGGCGTAATGAAGTTAACTGAGGGATCAGTTGCATGCACATGGAGAAGAGGAGAAGCACTAAGAGAAACGGAAAGAAAGAAAAAGAGAAATATTTATGGACCAACTTGTAAAACATGAGGGCGGTGCAGTAGAATGCGTCACTGACGGCCGTGTCCTCAGCACTTCCCTCACTGATGCTCTGCTCTTATTATTGGGAGATAATAGAATTAGGCCGCTGTGCCCGCTTCTATTACAACAAAGGGGCTATAAATGTGCTAGATTATCTAGATATATGGAGACCACCAATAAGAACAACTGAGTAAAACAGACTCAATGTGGCAGATTCTGAGCGCTCGTGCCTTGGAGATACAAGAATCCAAGCAATAGATTCTATTCAGCTGCTTCTTTTAGTGATACTCTGAGGACTATGACAAGACGACAGCACTCCGGCATATTTATGTGCTCTGCCCTCGCTCGTCTCATACTTCTGGTGGGCAGCCCCTTACCATTCTCCCTGCTGCAGACCCGATTTGTGTAACAGACTCCCCCGACGCCGGGCACGTGGTGACTGTCTGAAGCCATCATTATCTGCTCAGACTAAGGTTTAAAGGGACTGTCAGCACAAACTGTGTTGAAACCAAGCACAGGCGCCCGATGCATCCTCGGTGTGGTCTTTTCCATCTATCTCCACCCTTCTCCAGAGCTGTCAATCAAAAGACAAAGGATGGCGATAGAGAGAAAACATGGTGAGAAGGTGCACGTAAAGGGCCTCCGTCAGCACAGAATGACTGTTCAAACTAAATTCCGCCACGTGGGGCCAATCATTTATATACACCTTCCCACCTGCTTGTTTTACACCTACCTCCACCCCCTCGTTTTTGATTGACAACTCAGGCTTCATAGGGCCCAAGAAAGGTGGAGATAGATGGAAACTAGGCAGGTGGGAAGGTGCATTTTAATGAATGGCCCCCGCCGTGAAGCTCTGAGTACCTGTACTTTTTTGGAACCGTCATTCTGTGCTTAGAGAGTCCCTTTAAGAGGAGACCTCTTACTACAAGTGCTGAAATGTCTACTAGGACAGTGGATTTAAGCTCCCAGTACACACTGGACAGCATTCAGCCGAACGACGCTTTAGCAGATGGTCAGCCAATTCTCCCACACACGAGCACTCGCTCAGCTGAGTGCTCCTGTGTTCTCCATGACAGAGCCGCCAACAGACATCTGTCGGTGGCTCATTCCCTTGATCACAATGTGATTGGCAGTGTGAGAACAGAGAAGTGTGATCAACTTCTCTCCTGACCGTCAGTCAGCTGGCGCACCCATACACATTTGGCCATCGTCTGAAACGACTGACATTAGTCTATGTGCATGGCGGCCATTAAGGACATGCGCAAAAGACACCAAAGGACACGTGGGTCAGGTGGACACCCCCAAAGGCATGACAATGCATGGATGAAAAGTGACATATGATCAGCAGGGAGAGCACTGGTTATGGAGGAACAGCAAAAGAAAATACTGGAGATTTGGTAGAAATACAGATGGGAAAAAAAAAAAAAAAATAGCGTACGTAATCTTAACATGATCATGATACATTACACCAAACTTTCGGTGGGGAGAATCGTGTGCTGCTGCTGCTGATTCAATAAAGAGGTTTTCTAGTTAGACTAAACCGACGGCCTGTATTTAGGATAGGCATCCATTTCATGTTGGTGGGGGTCTAACTCTTGGGACCTTTGCAGATGAAGCCGTTTGAAGGGGCTGCAGTCTTAATAGAAGAACGGTATAGGCGATGGATGGAGCACTCTCCCAGTGCCCCTCACTGCATCAGCTCAGAGACTTTTTTTTTTTTTTTTTTTTTATAAGGAGGGTCACCATAAAATAAGACAATCACAAAAATGCCTCGCCCATTGCCTTCTGTGAACCCCGGTGACCAGATGTACTCTCTGAATTTAGGCATTTTCTATTCTTAGGCCTGTTTCACACTTCCGTTTTTTCAAATCCGTCAAAATCCGTTGGTTTCCGTAAAAAAACGGATCCGCCATTTTTTGCAGGATCCGTTTTTTTTGTCCCATAGACTTCCATTAGTGGTTACCGCGGATCCGTCAAAAAAACGGATCCGGTTTTTAAAAACGGATCCGTTTGCATCAGTTTCCATCAAAAAAACGGAAACGGATCCGTTTGGCGGACACAAAAACGGAAGTGTGAAACAGGCCTAACCAGTGTAGCAAAAGATAAGTTCTCTAAGGCCAGAGAGACCCTATTTGATCAATATTTTACATCAGTATTTGAAGCGGAGTTTCTGAACCGGAGGACACTCACATTAAATTAAAGTTCAGCTCTATCCAGACATCAGCACCTTTGTAATTTTTATGAAATCATATATACCACTCCAAGCAAGATCATCGTTACGCCGATGCCTCTACCTTGTGCCAGTCATTACACTGGCTACCCATCCACTCCAGAATTCAGTATAAACTTACAACCCTCACCCACAAAGCCCTCCATGGCTCAGCACCACCCTACATCTCCTCCCTTGTTTCAGTATACCACCCTACCCGCGCCCTCCGTTCTGCTGATGACCTGAGGTTAGCATCCTCAATAATCAGAACCTCCCACTCCCGCCTCCAAGACTTTACACGTACTGTGCCAATTCTTTGGAATGCACTTCCCAGGTCAATACGATTAGTCCCCAATCCCCACAATTTTAAGCGTGCCCTGAAAACGCATTTATTCAGACTGGCCTATCGCCTCAACATATTAACCTAATCTATCCCTCTGTGGCACAGTCAAACGTTTTACCATAACCAGGTTCCCCGCATCATGTTCCCACATGCTGTATGCATCGACTATCCCTCTGTGTCTGTACTGTTACACACTTAACATTATGGCTGGTCCAAACAATCAGGGCAATTGTTACCACCCACCTTTCGCCTCTCTTTTTTTCTCCTCATAGACTGTAAGCTTGCGAGCAGGGCCCTCATTCCTCTTGGTATCTGTTATTATCTATGTGATTATTGTTATGCTGTAATGTCTATTGTCTGTACAAATCCCCTCTGAAATGTATAGTGCTGCGGAATATGTCGGCACTATAGAAATAAAATGTATTATTATTGTATTAATCTATTCAATTAAATAGTAAAACTACTTTGGCTAATTGGCCTTTTTCCATCTCTAATGTACAAGAAGAAGCCCTTTAAAGTTTTAGGTCCGGCACTTTCCCAGGACTTCACGGCACTCTCTCTTCTCACTGCTTATGACTGTCTGAGCCATCCATTACACTGAAATGGGCCACAACCTCCTGCCGCTAGTCCACTCTAATAGGAAGGACTGTAATGACATTAACTTCTAACAATCTGGTGAAGCAAAGAGAAGACAGAACAGCCTGACCATCCTGAAGGGTGACCACCGAGTCCATGAACCGCATAATGTTCCCCTACGGTACGAGGCCGATTTCCGGCAGGTGATATAAAATGCAAGCATCTCTTGGGTAGATGCACAATGTCAGAGCAATCATGCATGAAGATTACCTTTAATGTATACATGCATGGTAACATTTAAGTGCTTTCTATTCATAGATTCCCACCTTCCCATAAAACGAGGCTTACTAATGCCAAGGGTCTGCAGAACCAACATTTACATTAACCCACTCACGACCAAACTAACCGAATTGCCATAATGGGGGCAGTATCTACATACATAGACTCCAAGATGGCTTGTTAGACTTCTGAAACAGAACCGGCCCCTGCCTACCACCCACCATTAGAAAGGAGGACTTATCAGTTTTATCTTTTTAATAAAAGGCTCTGAATTCCCTTATCTGCAGGATGATGTATAGCCTCAGACAGACAGGCAACATTTAGATCTTGTCAGCTATGCGGCGATCCATACGGTTGTCAATTTAGAACGCAATTCTGTATGCAGAGAAAGTACTGACCCGAAACATTATCGAGCTTGTGAGGGAGCACGAGGAATACAAACACGTAAGGACGGAGACGGCCAGCTAATAACTGGTTCCACACACACACTACAGACACACAAGACAGGAGATGCACATCCTAGATAAAACAGAGATTACGCTTCCTATATTAAAAGGCGAAGACTGATCAATCTGACTCCGTTCACATCAACCATGTGCTGCATGCTTGGCATACAAGTAGGAAAATGGTCCATCTTATATATCACGACAGTAATCCAGACAGTACAATAGCAGTTATCACTTTTCTGCCCACACAGAAGAGGATCCAGGTGATGGTGCCGAGTTACTGAACATGTGCGAACCAGCAGCACTGGTCACGTTACATGGATGTTCCGACTGGGAAGCAAAACACTGCCATAAACAGCATGTAGTAGCAATAACAAAGTATTGTCATCTAAAGCTCTCTATAGACATTAGACCAACAGCAGCTGTGCAGGCCAAAATCAACAGATTCAACCAACAGTCCAATATGTATGGAGGGTCCCGGCAGATGATTGTCGAGGCGTTAACGATCCACTATGGCCAATTCTGGACTGCAAATCCTTTTGCTCTACCTATGATAAGCCCCACCGGAAAGGTCAGGTAGTGGTTCTCTCAGAGAACACAGCAGCGCTTGGGTGAGCGTGTACGGAAGAGACGGACGAGATCGCTGCCGGCTGGATGATCGTTCGTCCGACAGCCATCTAATAAAGTGTATGGGGGGGGCTTAACATGTAATATTTAAATCTGCAACATCTTCAACTAAGTGGATCTGAACAATAAAAGGTTATAAAGGCTATAAGAAAACCATCAAGTACAACCAGACGATCAGATAATAAAAGTGTGCTGATAATTATAACTCTGTAAGTAGGACATCGGGTGACTACTGCTGGCCATCTCAGTGACTACTACTTTCCAAGTCTATATGGACAGACAACACTGAATTTATTTATAACATTTTTCCAGCCTTTTAACATTGACGGCATATCCTCAGGCTTGCTCATACTTGTCTGCACCGTACTCTTCAAATTACCAAGTACAAACCGGTCTGCAAGCCAATGTAAACACTAAGGAAGGTGCGGCGCTGGCATCAGACCGGTGGACCCTTCAAGCAAGTTGAATGACTGTTGCCAAAAACCCTCATGGATCCATTGATGTCTATCCAAAGAGAGGTTATACTTTTAAAAGGCTGGAAAACCCCTCTAACTGTACAAGAACGTATGGTTTATGGGGGCTCTGACAATCTTATCTACCATAAGGTAAAAGCAAAATCTTCCTGGGGGGACGGGGGGAGTCAGGAAGGCTCCTCCTCACCCCCATACATAAGAGATAGTGGGCCGATGCAGCCAAGATCTGATGGGTTCAGAAGACTATGCTTTTAGATAGCTGTCAACCAAACGATTGGACCAGAAATCCCCTTGCCCGATCAGCAGAGCGGACTCCTAAAACTCACATTATTTCATTTATTGCAATATAAAAAGGGACATTGACCTGTCACATCTCCTCGGCCCTTACATTCCCAGGGAACGCAGGGTCAGACATGATGAAATCTAACAGGTTACAGGTTAGTGAAGATGTCAGACAATGGCCAAGCTGCTTCCAAGCCCATCAGACAATGCCGTTATTCCTTTGGGACGCCAAATGGACACAATAAAAATTTCCTCCCTTAGCGACATGTACAGCTATTGACCTTTTTGTTCAGGTTGTTACGAAGGACTTTATGAATATTCCTGGGGGTGTAGGCAGGGACAACCTTAGCCGAGAAGAACGTATGAGATTGGACGTCCTGAGGGGGCTTCCTGATATTGTGTGAAAGCCAGCTGATAAAGGGGGTAACGTGGTAATATGGCCTAAGTCCCTCTATGAGAAGGCGGCATTTAGACAACAATAAAACATGTTACAAGCGTTTGACGTTTAACCCCCTTGCATCATTTGTGTTACAGCTGAATAAAATCCTTAATACTGCAGTACAAAATGGGGCTATCACCAAGGAACTGGCTCTTGCCATGCAGGTACAAGAACCTGCCATTGCAACATTTTATTTATTACCCAAAATGCACAAATGTCTTGAGGCCCCCCCCCGGTCGTCCAATTATTTCCGGCTCTGGCAATTATCTAGAACGAGTCAATCGTTGGATTGACTCTAAATTGCAGCCCCTGGTTGAAAGTTTGCCTTCCTTTCTACTTGATACGGGTGAATTTCTCAGGAGGGTGGATGGCCTCCATATTGGGAGTGATAATATGCTGGTGACAGGTGACATTGAGTCCCTGTACACCAGCATAAGGCATACCGATGGGTTGGCAGCCACCAGATATTTCCTGAATATGTCAAACTTACCTATAGAGATTATCTCCCTGGTCATTGAATTGCTTGAGTTTTCCCTGACCCATAATTTCTTTACGTTTATGGGGTCCTTCTACCTGCAGCTCCAGGGGACAGCAATGGGGGCATCTTTTGCCCCTTCGTATGCCAACTTATTCCTGGGGCTGTGGGAGAGGGACCTCCCCCTGTCTGACCGATGTCAGTCGATGGACTGCATCCCCTTTTGGGTGCGGTACATCGACGACATTTTTCTGGTCTGGCAGGGGAATGAGTTTCAGTTATCAAAATTTATGGAGGGAATTAACTCAAACAATATGAATATTCATATCACATATCAACATGATTTGACCAAGGTGAGTTTCTTGGATGTCAATGTCTGGAGAGATTCTGATAATACGCTTCAGACAGGAATATTTAGGAAGGAAACTTCTTCCAACGTGTTGCTTCACGCCTCCTCTGCTCACCCCAAATCATTGATTAATTCTATTCCTATAGGGCAGTTCCTACGGTTACGCAGGATCTGCTCTAATGATCAGGATTTTGTAGTCCAAGCTCAGGATCTCTCGGAGAGGTTTCTTGAGAGAGGCTACAGTAGGAGATCTATCAAGAGAGCCTTTAACCGTGCAAGATGGTCGACACGTCAGTCATTACTATATAAGAAGAGGGAAATTAAGACTGACAATAAGATCAGATTTATTACAAATTATCATGCACAATTTGCAAGAATGAGAGGTTGACTCCAAAGAGCTTGGCCCATCCTCCAGACGGACCCTATTCTTAACCAATTTATTTCATCAAAACCAAGTGTTACTATCCGTCGATCAAGGAATCTTAAAGACTATCTCGTCCATAGTCACTACCAACCTGAACCCAAACAGAATTTTCTCAGTTTGGTTCGTCCTGGGTGTGGCTGTGCTCCTTTTTGGCCGCTGTGTCGCCTGTCCTAACGTCGAGCGAACGGACACGTTCAATTCTTCAGGGACTCGGACATTTAACATTCGCAACCGCATACTGTGTACCTCACGGTATGTCATCTATGTCACTGTGCATCGGTCAACAATACAGCGCATGCATAACGCCTTTTTGTATGACCAAACAACTCAATCTTTGTTTCATCAGTTCACAGGACCTTCTTCCAAAATGTAACTGGCTTGTCCAAATGTGCTTTTGCATACCTCAGGCGACTGTTTGTGGCGTGCTTGCAGAAATGGCTTCTTTCGCATCACTCTCCCATACAGCTTCTCCTTGTGCAAAGTGCGCTGTATTGTTGACCGATGCACAGTGACACCATCTGCAGCAAGATGATGCTGCAGGTCTTTGGAGATGGTCTGTGGATTGTCCTTGACTGTTCTCACCATTCTTCTTCTCTGCCTTTCTGATATTTTTCTTGGCCTGCCACTTCTGGGCTTAACAAGAACTGTACCTGTGTTCTTCCATTTCCTTAATATGTTCCTCACAGTGGAAACTGACTGGTTAAATCTCTGAGACAACTTTTTGTATCCTTCCCCTGAAAAGCTATGTTGAATAATCTTTGTTTTCAGATCATTTGAGAGTTGTTTTGAGGATCCCATGATGCCACTCTTCATAGGAGAATCAAATAGGAGAACTACTTGCAAGTGGCCACTTTAAATACCTTTTCTCATGATTTGATACACCTGGCTATGAAGTTCAAAGCTCAATGAGGTTACAAAACCAATTTAGTGCTTCAGGAAGTCAGTAAAAAGTAGTTAGGAGTGTTCAAATCAAGAAAATGATAAGGGTGCCCATACTTTTGCACCGGTCAAATTTTGTTTAAATGCAGATTGCACATTTTCTGTTAGTACAATAAACCTCATTTGAATCCAGAAATATAACTGAGTCCATCAGTTATTAGATATATGAAACTGAAATAGCTGTTGCAAAAACCAAAATTGTTATAAAGAAAAAAGGTTAACATTAATAGGGGTGCCCAAACTTTTACATATGACTGTATGTTCTGCCTTTGTCTTGTTAATTGATTTGTACTATGAGGGGTTGTCTTCAATTATATTTTTTATGCTCTGGGTCCATGCTTTAATATCTCTTTGATAGATAATCTTGATATTATGTGCTGATTGGTTATAGCTATGTTATTGGCTTTAACTGACTATTTATTTAAAATCTTTTATTGTTTTCCTTGTTATATTCATGATTATCTTTGTGGGCTACTAATATGTACATTCTATTCATTGCTCTCTTTAGGATTATGCTTGCCTACTTCTGTGCTATTGACTGACGCTCACTCTGTACGCATGCGCGCCGCTGTCTCCTTCACACCGGGCGTCTTTCGGCATCTCCCACTGTGGCTGGTCACAATGGTGACGTCACATTGATGCCGCCGCCGCCCGCTGTCTTGGTTGCCGGGGTGACGCTTGCGTCATTATAAGTGGACGCGTCGTCGTGGCTGACGTAGCTAGGGAGGAGTTTTGGTGTCCTTTAGCATCTCCATATTGTGGGCAGTCACAATGATGACGCCACACTGTTGCTGCCGCTGCCCACTGCCTCGGTTGTCGGGGCAACGTCTGTGTCATCATTAGTGGACGCGTCGGCGTGGTGATGTAATTAGGGGAGGAGCCTCGGCAGCGTGATGATGGTCATGTGACCAGCGCTGCTGATATCGTCACTTGTACTGGATTGGGTGCAAGTTGTGAGTCAGTGTGATTCACGTGACCCTACCAATGATAACGTCATTTTCACGGGACGTCGCATAGATCATGATACGTTGCCAATATAATAACGGCAGCTTTCATGTATGTCGGCAGCGATCTCTATTAAAGAAACTAAATTTGGAGGTCTTTATCTATTTGTTGGCTCCTCACACCAGTTAGCCTCTCTGTCAATATCTAAATGATGAGTTTGTTTTTTAGTGGTTTGACGACTTGTAGCCATGACAATGGACGCCATGACTGGGTGGAACCTTGATACACTTGTATTATTGGTGATTGATCACATGGGTATGACCTTTTAGACTGATTGGTTGACTCTGTCTTAAATACCCCCTACTTCCTCTTTCCTCTGTACCCCTTGAGAAAGGCCATTTGCTGAAACGTGCGTTGGGGGGGGTATGCTGGAGAGGACCGCTATTCATAATCCAAACAGGTAATAAGATTTTTATTGGACACTTGCCTATAAGTTATATCTAAGTACTGGTCCTGTTTGGCTGCATTATTGCTTTTCCTGGGAACTGGCATTTTTTGTTTTTAATTATGTCATCTAGATATATGCCTTGTATTGGTGTTCCTATCTGGTCTCTGTACTCCATGTATACCCCGCTTGGTCGCTTGCACGCTGCCATGGTCAATCTATGACTCTATTCCCTGCCCTCTTTTCCTGTTCTTATCCTAATAAAGATTATTTATGTTTCATACATATTTAGTTGTTTGGATTTCTTTTGATCGTTTGTTTTTTCTCCGTGATTAAAAATATTTTGCGATTATCCTTGTATAGATATCCTTTATTCAATCCTGTTTTTTGTTTTCTTTGGTTATTAAAGGACTGTTATATTTATTTGAATGGGATTGTTATCCTTACTATGGTTATAGGTTAGTGAAGATGTCAGACAACGGCCAAGCTGCTTCCAAGCCCATCAGACAATGCCGTTATTCCTTTGTGACGCCAAATGGACACAATAACGGAGGTTTTCTATCCTTTCTACAGCATCGTAGGATATATTAGCGCTAACATAAGTTTAAATAGATTGGCTATGGAGTTGGCCCTAAAATGCTGTATTAAATGGCTTCTTTTACCAAGGCTTTTTGATGCGACGCATCCTCGAAACAAAGCAGATAAATCCAATATCAGCGCATGGCAATGCATTAACACATGATCGGTCACGCAAGAATATCTTAAATACGCATGAAATCTAATGTGTGCGGATTCTTTAATGATGCTCGAGTGCTGAGGGCTACCGCTTTCTGTGATAAAGGAGACTGTTTCTGTATCAACTCAAACTTAATATAGTCCCAGCCATATTATATTTTCAATTCTCTAAAGATTGGAGGCTTTATTGTTCATGATGATCAATTTAGCTTTCCTTAGGAAAAAACAAACGCACAGCATCTCCAGGCCAATCCTAACAGAATTACAGCTCACAGCTTGATAGATCAACAGATTTGCTGGAGCTAGCAAAGCCCCATCTGCCTGGGTTTCGACGGGTGAGGTGTTCCTCTAGTATATTTGTGGAAGTCATATTTAGCGGTTATACTTGGAGGGCGAATTTTCCACATTTATAGGATAAACAAAAGGCGACATTGTGAAATATTAATAAAATATTAGCCGTCCACATCTTCAACCTGTCAAATGTCTCATCTCTAAAGATTGATGTTCTTTCGGCGATGTCCAGAACACCTTGGGAGTGGAAAAGGAGGGCCGGAGGGGGGGGGGGGGACAAAAATAGTAAGAAAAAAAAATCCAGGAAATAGAAAATCGCCAGTGGACCCCAGGCAGCGAGGCAGATAATCACAATGAATAATTTACAAGCACGCTTTCATCCTGGACGCCCTGAATCCTAAGGAGTCTGGGGAGAAGGCAGCACATCTGCCAAATGAGCAGAAGAATTGTAAAGCAGGGGGTGAGAAGCAGTCCCATCGTGGTACCTGTACAATTTACACAGGGATCCACCCACACAGGTATGCGATGGGATTGCAGGGTTTATTATCCTAGAGTATAAGTGAAAATATATAAAGAAAAAAAAATAAATAAAACATTTTTACAGATAGGAAATAAAGAAGCAATGAGAACTTCTAAAGCTAAACCCTGGTTTCCTTAATCACCGAGGGAGGTAAACATCAAAGATTCCCTGGTGAAAGTGATGTAAACTCATGAAAAAAAAAAAATCCTATTATAAACAACGCGGTTTCTTTCCTCCAAAAGTCTGGATCCTGTTGATTTTCTTCCATGTAATGCATTCACTTTGCACCAGGGGATGTTTGAGAAATATTCCCGGATGGCATAAACTGGGCATCATGATACAAACACGCTCACAGACTGTTTATAAATGAGACCAGCTCGCAGGTTTATCAATGTGATGACATAGAAATTGTGGCTGCGGAGAATGACGTCCTTATAGTCACGGCTGATGAAGGTTCTTAATGGCAGGGACTCGGAAAGAAGAAAACAAAAGAAGAATAAATGAGGCTAAAAAGCGAGAGAGTCGAGAGCGCTTTGTAATTGGCATCCTAGAGCGCTAGTACCAGCTCCACCCAGCGCTACACACCAGCTCCAGCCTCAGGCATCTGAAGTCGGCGTTGTAAAGAGTGGGGACAGCTTGTGCTCACGGCGAGATATTTCTCGCATGCCTACGAACCTGCCACTATTGCAGCACAGCTGTGATCCACCGTCTGCCGACACAGCGCTAACCTCCTCCAGGAGAGGAGCCAGCAAACCGGTACTCAGCAGCGAGGAGAGCAAAGGCTTGAGGGAAAGAAGAACAGACTCTGAGCCATACAGGGGATAGAAAGTCTCCATTAAACTCATAACGGCGCTTTGTTTGTATAGTCCGAGATTGATATATAGAATTTAAGACAGCACACATGTAAGAGACGGGCAACAGATCATTTACAAATGGCAAGTTGGATCATCGTTGCATTGTGAGGACTTTACTATGAAAAAGCAGAAAACTTCTCCCTGTAGTGGCCACTGTAGCCTCCGCAAAGCACACACAAAGTGTACCCCACAATATCTGGTACAAATCCACAAAAAGTGCAAGAGAAAGAGGAACCTACATCATTTCAGACATGAAAGAAGGGTTACATGCAAATCTTAATGTTTCAGTAAGGTAAAGAATGAATGACCCCTTTGTTGTTGCTAAGGAAACATACATATTAATAAATGTAATTATGTTTCAGCTGCCTTGGTCTCAAAATAGTAAATTATCCCCTAGCCATAGGAAAAAGGGTAAACCAAGGGAAATCGATCACCAGATTTCTGCTACCCAATGAGAGCAGCATGATGTAGGGGCAGAGAGCCTAATACCAGGCATGTGTCACTCACTGGGGTCCTTGCTGTAGTTTTGATTAAACAAAAAGTCAGTTTTCTTTGCTGTAGATCTAGCAGCTCTCTGAATGCTGTGCCTTGTATAACCCCGCCCACACCACTGATTGGCAGCTTTCTACGTACACTGTGTATAGGCAGAAAGCTTCCAGTCAATGGTGGGAAATCATTGGACTACACGGCGGCATTAGGTTTACTAGTCCCCTAATAATAATCCCCTTCGGACGCAACAGTGATTTTATAAAAACTACAGCAAGCATCCCAGTAAGGGTCTCCGTCTAATATCGTACTGTTCTCAGATCACGTGGCAAAAACCTGGTGACAGCTTCCCTCTAGAGAGAATCACTGAAAGAACCCCCAGGGATCTGAAAGACAGGACCCCTGAAAATCACGAATACAGTTCTGCAGAGCTTCACCTCGAATGGGGCAAATATGGCACATACAATGAATAAATCAGAAGTAGAGTATATTGGACTGCCAGAGAACGATGAATAGAGAATAACTTGCTAGTTTGGATTATATTAAAGGGTTGTTTCCAAAGTATAAGAGTGAAGTTTAAGATAAAAACAAACAATAGAGAATTACAAAAGTTCACAGACGTAGTGCTGGAAATCAGAATAAAACCCTCTCAGAGGTAAAAATACTGATCGCACATGCATGCAACGCCATGTGAATTCCCCCCGAGATACGCTCAAGAGCTACGGAATATTTGGAGATTCTCACAAAGTGTGGAACTGTCACGCAGCTCCACAATATGGGTGGCTTTAAAGAGGACATGTCATCAGGGTAAAAGTGGTCAGAATAATTATGTACATGGTAATTGTGCCGAGCAACCTAAAGAAACAGCCCCTAACTCCTGTCAGCACCGCACATTTGTTAAAGACCATAAATATCATATTGGGCGTGATAAATAAAAATATCCATATTCCTGGAACTGTAAGGTGGATTAAAAAACAATAAACAGGTTATAAAATAAAAGCGAAAACCTTAATGTCCTCTTTAATGTCTGCTTTGACAAACAGTATGATTCAGCCATTATTTAATTTTGAAACCGTAACTTGTTACAACAAGCACAAGGAAGTCCTATACAAGTGATAAAGCCAAAGTTCAGATTCCTGGATATCTCAACTTTTCTCCCTAAAAATTCTCATCGGCAGCAGCATTAAAACGTGTACGGTAATTCTAGCTGGTAGAGAGGATCAATTTAATAAAGCATCCATCAAATCCTCAGGAAATCGCTATTTTGGATTCTGGATTGTCGTGTTTTGATGGTTCAAAATGTTGTTCTCTGTAAAAGGAACTTGAAAAGAACACTAAACAAACAAGACATAAAAGCAACCAGCGCTGATTTATGCTGCCAGAACCACCAGTTACAATCTTTCTGAGAATGTTATAGGAATATTAAAGGAAAACATTTTTTCACGGACTAGATACCACCAAATGAAAATTTTGTAAAAAGGCCAGTACTCCGCTTCATCAGACGATTACGGTCTGTCATAGGTCAGCTGAGATGATCCTTTGCTGTTGAAATCAATAAACATTCAATACGGTTGCAAATGTCTATTCATCAACATTACATCAAACGTGACCTGTTGGTGGGTCTTGCGGACTGGAGTTGAGAAACAGCGTTGTTTCCACCTTCATATATGGGTATTTATAGTCTGGAAGTGCTTTAAGTACATGAAATTTTGCAATTCAGCTTATTCAAATTTTCAGCTGCTCTTGAGGTAGCAACACTTTTGTTTACAGCTTGTTACCTTGGAGACTGACCACTGTTATTAGACAACAGACCATGCGCAGTGTTTACAAGTGCTTTTCTATTGAGTTTGTAAGCCTTGTTTCGAAGCTGGCCGGGATCAAAGGAGAGCATTGATACCTCCTGATCCCAGACAGTGTCACACCGTGTTTACAGGCCAAGGGCTCATGCTCACTTGCGAGAGACTCGCTTGATTCTCGTGCGAGTCTCTTTCATGGAATCCTGGCACTGCCGCCGACACTGGGACCGGAGCGTGCGGCTACATCGAAATACATGTGGCCGCATGCTCCGGTCCCAGTGCCGGCAGCTGTGCAAAGTTTTCATGCAAGAGATTCACACGAGAATCGAGCGAGTCTCTCACAAGTGAGTAAGAGCCCTAATCAGCAGCAATGGTCGGTCTCCTAGGCAACCAGCTGTAAACAAAAAAACGTGTTAATAGGTCAAGGACCGCTGCAAATTTTTATAAACTGTGAATTGCAAAGGTACGTGTTTTTACAAGCACTATCTGACAATATTCCTTCTATGAAGACGGGATTAACCCTTTACAAACCAGAACATTTCTAGGTTTGGTGTTCCTTTAAGACTCACGGCAGATGACAGAAGTGAAAGAATGACAGCACAGTTGAAGTCTATCAGTCATATAAAACATTTCCACTTTAAATAGAGATAGTGACAACAGTATAACAGGAAATTACTTTTCTGTGCAGCTCCCACAAGCAACAGCTGAAGATGCCACGGTATGTGTTCGGAGGAGCAGACGCCTTCTTGAAATGCTCTGCACTTGTGCACACAATCGTGGAGAAGCGGGGGGTCTCATACGGTGGCATCATACAGATAGACAGACAGATACAACTACCATTAATGGTCCATCGCACCCTGAACAAATTATCATCTCTGCAGAGTGACCTCCCATATAGTGCGGAGACGGCAGAGGTGATAAAACGCCTTTCAATCAATGCCTGTTAATTTATGGAAGACACTCTAACTTTAGGACGCAATTTATGGTTTTACAGACACAGGTCAAAGTTAATAAACTAAGATGCATCTGTTTCCGATAGAGGAGTCTTCTTACCTTCTATAGATGGGGCCTGGTCTTGGGCTGCATATAACATCTCCTTGAAAGCCTATAGAAAAAGAGATAAATCCACTGTCAATGAGACTGTACAAGATATGCCATAGGGTCAACGCGATACAAATAATTCACAGCACACAATTACTGAACTAGAAGGGTATGGACGCCCACGCGAAGCATATGCGAAAATACTAACTGGTCATCACTGCTGTTCCAGATGGATCCAATGCATGGTCTGTACTCACACGAAGAGAAGACGTCACTGTTCCACCAACAGCAAAACCACTGCAGCCTGTGATTGGCTGCAGCAGTCAGGTTACTCCAGCAACGTGCCACTGGCTGTTATTCCGATTGCGTGCTGAAGTCAGCTGCCAATCACATGCCGCAGCGGTCCAGATGTTGATGCAGCAGTGACGTTTCTCCTTCGCATATAAGCTGCGCAGCCTGTGCTCGATCCAGATGGGTACCAACAGGCAAGTATCACTTAGGTTTTTTTTATGTTTTTTTTTTACTACTTCACATGCGACCTTTTCATTTTATCTGGTCTTGCTCAACATCTTTGAGAGTGTAGTATGATGTAGATTTATCCCATTAACCGGTATGATGGACAACAGGAGACACCTAACAGTCCCTCCGGGAAATAACCACGCTAATGCTAAGGAAACGGTGACAAATGAGAGGATGGAATTAAGAAAAATTGCACAACAGCATGCAAAGAACACAAACAGATAATGAATGTGGCGGGTTAATTACGAGTATTTTGTATGTTTTGTCAATCCATTGGATGCAATGTGAGAATCAAGGTCATCATGCACGTAACCGTGCCAAATGTGAATCCCAAACCTGGGTAATGGATAGGTTCAGTGCACGCTAATGTCTGAAGAACTGGCAAGCTAATACATGAGCAAATACGAATGATAAGATAAGCTGGAGAGTCATACATGTGGCAAGAGTCCAGAGAAGGGAAGGTTTATGGAAGTGCACAAAGGCAAATGGCACTGCCATAGGTTCTGTCAGACTTCAAGAAAGGAAAAGCCAAAAGTGTAGCTATAAAAGGGGTGACCTCATCCTAAATGGGTAAAAATGCAAAATTATGCCAAAAACAAACAATTTTGCAAATTACTTCTTATTAAAAATCCTCTTTATACTCAAGAACAGAAAGATTTTTAATTCTATAGTTTACTTTTAAGTTACTTAAGCTGATGGCCACCTCTGCAGTCTATCAGTGGTGGCTGGTCTCCTATAGAAGCAGCACAGCGATTACAAGCTCAATGGTGGAGCCTGCAAATGCTGCTCTACAGCTGGACGGATCCAGCCAGATTCAATGGAGTTATTGGCCTCCGAAACCACAGAGGCAAAGCTGCTGTGTCTGCACGCGATGAGTATTTACAGTAAATTATTCTGCAGCAAAAACCAGAGTGCTGGAAGAAAAAAATCTGCATAATACATACGTTTTTTATGCATTTTTACTTGCATTTTCTTCACATCCATTTGCATAAGGAAAAAACGCTGCAAAAACGTTGACAATTGATATGCTGCCGATGTAAATATACGCTTTGAACATTTAAATCTGCCAAAAAAAAATAAGTAGCATGTGCATGAGATTCTAGAAATCCCTTTCACTTTACTGGTACTGTAAAAAAAAAAAAAAAAAAAAAAAAAAACAGCATTTTTTCTACAGCAAAAGTGCAGTTTGTGAACAAGCTCTATAGCAGCAGAGGAAGCATAGTTCAGCCCAGCAGCCCAATTTTCACACTTGTCTAAATTATCAATCACAAGCGCATCCCCTGGAAAAGCCGCAGGCTGGGGAGCGGAGGACTCCTAACAGGCATAATACGGGACAAACCCTTTAATGATGAATTTCCTTATTTAAAGTAGGGATGGAAAACCCAGTGTGAGACATGTAGATGAGGAGAGCAGACTGTCAGTCATGATATGTCTCACAAAGGCAACACCACCTTTCATTTAAAATAAGTCCTAAGGTACTGTCACACTTAGAGACGCACCAGCGATATGACGCGGTCAGGATCGCTGGTGCATCGCTAAGTGGTCGCTAGTGAGCTGCTACACAGGCAGATCTCACCAGTGACATAGCAGAGGATGGGGGTCGTTACCTGTCAGACAAGGCGATGAAGACGTCCTCCCGCCTGCGTCCACGCGTCGCTCGTCGGCGCCACAGGAAGCCCAGCAGGAAGCTGACGACGAGAAACGGTCCAGGATGTTCTCGCGCGATCAGCCCTAATCAGCGGGGGAGCCAGTCGGAGGTAAGTATCAGACATAGCGATATTGCTACCGATATTCGCTTAGTGTGACAGGCCCTCTAGAGGCAGATTCTCAGGGAGATCTATGCCCGGCCCATAGATCTTACTAGCTCATTTACATATTACGAAAAATTTGGATTTTCCGTAATAAGAAATCAGATTGCAGCTATCATTTTAATCCGATGGGAAAGCTGGAAAACAATGGTGCAAAATAGGGTCTTATCTATACAGAGGATGGGAGAACAATAGGTGCTGGGATGTGCTCAACTGGCAGGAATGTGGATCACAACATCATAAAAAGCTCAGAAAACCGACTGCTGCAGATCCAAGGCGAGAATAAAATGAAGGAAGGATCTTTTTCTTCATTGCTGAAGACACAGCACGGTCTCCGACAGAGCAGAAAAGGATCCATCCTATATTTTATCCTCCTTAAAAGGTATCATTTTTTCCCAGCATGCCCATATAGATGCCTTAAGAGGGTTGATCCTACTGACAGATTTCCTTTAAAATGACCATAGCTTTCCAAGGATTAACCGGGCGCGCTCATATTTTGCTAACATTAGTGCGGTTTGTCTTGTAAAACGTTTTAAATACAATACTTGTCTTGCTGCACATGGACAATTATCAAATTATCACAACACAACAGAGAACGTAGATTACTCCTAAATCATTACGTCATCATCACTGCTCATTCTTGGCCAGGGCTGACAAAACTAAGACACAACAGATCGATCGAAAAATCAGTGCACGCTGATGTCTGGGAAACCTTCATGTATGCCCTACGTGACCCTCAACAATGCACAACATATAGAATGCCTAAACCTGAAATTGCTACTGATGGTGGCACCGCCTGAGTCTATGAGGAGCAGCGAATATTCCAGCACAGTCCCTCTGTTTTATCCTCATACAAGGCTTGCAAAACACTCCAACAGCAACCTTACAAATTAACCTGTCATTTCCTTTCTGCTTGTAACCCAGCGCCGCCCGGCTCCTAGCTGACAGGCAGCAGAACAAAAACAAGAAGTCATTAAAGGACTAGAAAGTGAAGCGGTTCAGTGACAGACGGAGATCCTTGTTCCGGGACAGGAAACTACAGTAAAAGCAATATATCACTAGAAGCACAAAAAATATAAATTAGTAGAGCACTGTACAATGCAGACTATTGCACAGCTGGAGACAGAAGATCTTGGGAAAATATACTACAAGAATTTGGTATATACCCGCTAACGTATTACCTTTTATAAGAAATATTATATATATTCTCCAATTATATTTGTCACTTTTAGAAAATTATTAGTAGATATGTATAATATATTTATTGTATACAGTTAGGTCCATATATATTTGGACAGAGAACATTTTTCTAATTTTGATTCTAGACATTACCACAATGAATTTTAAACAAAACAATTCAGATGCATTTGAAGTTCAGACTTTCAGCTTTCATTTGAGGGTATCCACATTAAAATTGGATGAAGGGTTTTAGGAGTTTCAGTTTGGCTGCATTTGGCTGGATCTGAGCACACAGTATGGCTCTGAATACCTCAGAATTCATTCAGCTGCTTCTGTCCCGTGTCACATCATCAATAAACACTAGTGACCCAGTGCCACTGGCAGCCATGCATGCCCAAGCCATCACACTGCCTCCGCCCTGTTTTACAGATGATGTGGTATGCTTTGGATCATGAGCTGTACCATGCCTTCGCCATACTTTTCTCTTTCCATCATTCTGGTAGAGCTTGATCTTGGTTTCATCTGTCCAAAGAATGTTCTTCCAGAACTGTGCTGTTTTTTTAGATGTTTTTTTAGCAAAGTCCAGTCTAGCCTTTTTATTCTTGATGCTTATGAGTGGCTTGCACCGTGCAGTGAACCCTCTGTATTTACTTTCATGCAGTCTTCTCTTTATGGTAGATTTGGATATTGATACGCCTACCTCCTGGAGAGTGTTGGTCACTTGGTTGGCTGTTGTGAAGGGGTTTCTCTTCACCATGGAGACTATTCTGCAATCATCCACCACTGTTGTCTTCCGTGGGCGCCCAGGTCTTTTTGCAATGATGAGTTCACCAGTGCTTTATTTCTTTCTCAGGATGTACAAAACTGTAGATTTTGCCACTCCTAATGTTGTAGCAATTTCTCGGATGGGTTTTTTCTGTTTTTGCAGCTTAAGGATGGCTTGCTTCACCTGCATGGAAAGCTCCTTTGACCGCATGTTTCCTTCGCAGCAAAACCTTCCAAATGCAAGCACCACACCTCAAATCAACACCAGGCCTTTTATCTGCTTAATTGAGACTGACATAACGAAGGGATTGCCCACACCTGTCCATGAAATAACCTTGGAGTCAATTGTCCAATTACTTTTGGTCCCTTTAAACACAGGGTGACACATGTTAAGGAGCTGAAACTCCTAAACCCTTCATCCAATTTTAATGTGGATACCCTCAAATGAAAGCTGAAAGTCTGAACTTCAACTGCATCTGAATTGTTTTGTTTAAAATTCATTGTGGTAATGTCTAGAACCAAAATTAGAAAAATATTGTCTGTCCAAATATATATGGACCTAACTGTATATACACATTAATATTTTTAGAAAAGTGACAAATATGTATAGGTAGAGATATACATCATATCTTCATTTATATATATTTTTAATTTAAAAAGTACAATATATAATTTTTTTATTTTATTTTTTATCTGCAGGTCAGTATAAAATTCTGATGACTGGTGAGTTAGGATAAAATGGCAGGTTATTGTAAATTAAGGCAAAAAATACATTTTAGAACAGTTTAAGTTAAATTGTAATTTTAGAAAATTCCACCAAAATAACTGCTTTGAGAAACAGAAAACATCTATTTATCTCCTCTCCTAGAAATAAAAGATTTATAATAAACTGCATTTCCTAGATACTAAAATTTTGAAGGAGGGGGAATAAAAAAAAAAAAAGTTTGATTTTATAGAGAGCTTATCAAATCACAGGAAAACAAAGGCTTTCCTCTACTGCCACTGAAATGCAGGCACCAAAGTAGGCAGAGCGGGCAGAGTGCAGCAGAGCAGGCAGAGTGCAGCAGAGCAGGCAGAGTGCAGCAGAGCAGGCAGAGTGCAGCAGAGCAGGCAGAGTGCAGCAGAGCAGGCAGAGTGCAGCAGAGCAGGCAGAGTGCAGCAGAGTGGGCGGTGCGCACACGCTGAGGCAGCAACAGCCTTTAAAGCTAACAATCTAAATTCAATCTGTAGAAGTGACCTGCCAAGGACACAGATCTAAACTGATCATTTTACATACAGATACACAAAGGAAACAAAAAAAAAAAAAAAGAAATGTCCTTCCCTAATTGGGGGTTATACCTACATATCAGCTGCACACAGTTGTGTGAAAAAAGTGCTTTCTCCATCCCTGATTTCCTATTCTTCTGCATGTTTACCGGACTTAAATGTTTCAGATATAAATATTAGACAAAGATAACACAAGTAAATACAAAATGCAGTTTATAAACGAAGGTCTTTACTATTAAGGGAAAAAGAAATCTGCAGGGCCCTGTGTGAAAAAAATGATTGCCCCCTAAACCTAATACCTGGTTGGGCCACCCTTAGTAGCAACAACTAATCAAGCGTTTGCGGTAACTGGCAATGAGTCTTTTACAATGCTCTGGAGGAATTTTGGCATGCTTATCTTTGCAGAATTGTTGTAATTCAGCTACATTGGTGGATTTTCGAGCATGAACCAACTTTTTAAGGTCATGCCACAGCATCTCGACTGGATTAAGGTCATGCCACAGCATCTCGACTGGATTAAGGTCATGCCACAGCATCTCGACTGGATTAAGGTCATGCCACAGCATCTCGACTGGATTAAGGTCATGCCACAGCATCTCGACTGGACTAAGGTCATGCCACAGCATCTCGACTGGACTAAGGTCATGCCACAGCATCTCGACTGGACTAAGGTCATAACTTTGACTAGGCTACTCCAAAGTCTTAAATTTGTTTTTCTAAAGCCATTCAGAGGTGGGACATATTGTGTTTTGGATCATTGTCCTGCTGGGTAACCCAAGTGAGATTCAGCTTGAGATAACGAACAGATAGCCAGACATTCTCCTTCAGGATTTTTTGGGAAACAGCAGAAATGATAGACTTTCTGTGGTAAATGGAACTTTCAGGTTCTGAAGTAGCAAAATAGCCCCAAACCATCACACTACCACCACCATATTTTACTGTTGGTATGATGTTCCTTTTCTGAAATGCTGTGTTACGTCTACGCCAGAAGTAATGGGATATACACCTTCCAAAATGTTTAACTTTTTTCTTGTGAGCCCAAAGTAATCTCCCAAAAGTCTTGGGGATCATCAAGATGTTTTCTGAAAAACTGAGAGTAGTCTTTTATGGTGGTTTTCGCCTTGGAACTTTACCATGCAGGCTATTTTTGTCCGGTATCTTTCTTATGGTGAAGGCATGAACACTGGCCTCAACGGAGGCAAGTGAGGCCTGCAGTTCTTTGGATGTTGTTGTGGTGTCTTTTGTGACCTCTTGGATGAGTAATCGCTGAGCTCTTGGAGGTAATTTTGGTTGGCCGGCCACTCCTGGGAAGGTTCACCACTGTTCCATGTTTCCACCATTTGTGGTCAATGGCTCTCACTGTGGTTCGCTGGAGTCTCAAAGCTTTAGAAATGGCTTTGCAACCTTTTCCAGAATGAGATCTCAATTACTTTGTCTCTCATTTGTTCCAGAATTTCTTTGGATCAGGAGCTTTTTGTCTACTTCACTTTGTCGGGTAGGTCCTATTTAAGTGATTTCTTGATTGAGAACAGGAGTGGCAGTAAACAGGCCTGGGTGTGGCTAGGTAATTTGAACTCCGTTTCCAGAGTTAAAATTTTCTAAGACCGGGGTCACACTTGCGAGAAACTCGCACCTGAATACCAGGCCATGCAGCTGCACAGAAATACAGGCAGCTGCACACTCCGGTCCAGAGTGCCGGCGGCAGTGCCGGGTATTGAGGTGTGAGACTCGTGCGAGTTTCTCTTAAGTGTGAACCCGGCCTTAAGGCCTTTTTCCATTGATAATAAATACCTTCATATAAAAACTGATGCCAGCAACTCTTTAATTCTCAGCAATACCCAACATGGCTACTGTCATTTTATTCTATGCTCCCATGCATGAACATGATCATAAAAAACAGAAAAATTTCATACACAATCCGACACACCCTGGTTGTTACAGAGACCACCAAAATCAATTAGCCAATACTGCCCATTAGTGATGCACTTTGGCAAATGAGTAACTGCATATTAATGACTATAATTGCCTACTCACAGAAATAATGCTCAATGTGATGTTACAAAGCCCATAAACAGCCAAAAGCATTAACAGAGGTGACATGTAAGTAACCAAATTTCTGCTGCCTCCACTGCTAACAATCTTCAATAGACAATTTACTGATACTACTACACTTCTTTTAGCAGATCACCTACTATTTCATATAAGGCTGTGGTCTGCCATCAGAAGTCCTTCTGTAGGGAAACTACAACTCCAATCGGTCTACAGATTTCAGGGTATGCTGAGAATTACAGATTTTCAGGTTCGGGAGAATTGCATCACCCCTGTGCCAGACTATGGGCTATAGTCACTATTCTGCATTTATTCCAGGACACGGATTACTTTCCATATCTGCACATATACTGCAGGACTTGATGTTGATTTATTGAGCAGGTCCCTCCTCATGGATAAACAGCTCTTGCGAGCAGGTTAGTGTATAATCATTTCGCTCACAAACAAAGCCATAGATGGAACTTACCAGCAAGCTTAAAGCCCATCACCTCCGATCAATACGTCATCCCATGGGACCTCCCTTCTTTACGGAATATGATTGCTGGCTTCTCAGTTCAATTGTTTAATGTATCTTCCTGCTAGACCTTTGTGTTGGCATGTCAATAACTCCCCTAATTTGATTTTTTTTTTAATTTGGTGCAGCACCTTCATATATTTCACCTAACTAGATGGTCCCAAATTTCAGATCCTACTGTACTACTCTATGGACAGGATATATAGGGGATATAATATTAACAGCTGTGATATTAAAACATGACATAAAAACACAACTGAGTTTCTTGTAAGTGAAATATCACAACGCTAAAGACAATCGAGAGAGCCTTGCAAAACATTTCAGGGACTGTGCCCAGTTCAGACGAATGTGCCAGTTACTAGGAAGTCCATAATCCTATAGTACCATCCCTGTATAATACAAAATCTTAAAAGACAGAAAGCATCATATCACGCAGTCCTTGACCTATTTAACCAGACCACTCGAGGCTTTAGCCATGGAAAAACTCCCACCAGGATGTATACAGGCAAGAATGGAGTAAAACAATCCACCAATAGAGTATAAAGATAATTTATTCAACACAATACATAAAAGGCACATCATCAAAATAACAATAAAAGGTCATATCAATGAAAGAGCTATTTAAGACAATGGATCGGTTGCAACAAGAAAGATCAAGTGCAGTATAGTTAGGGAGAGCCTAATAAGACGACCTGTATATTATATAAACGACAGTGCACCAAGTCCATCAAACACGTCTCAAACAGACTCATGCAGCTGTGTCAAATGCAAGCAAGGTAAGTAATGAGTGTATCGCACATCAATCACAATATGAAAACAGACTACAGCAGCATGCACATCACAAAAGGTAGTTCTCTTACCCATAGCTGTCCTGTGGAGTTGCACCCGATCCTTTGTCTTAAATAGCTCCGTCACTGATATGATCTGTTATTTTCATGTGCCTGTTATGTACGGTGTTGAACAAATTATCTTTCTGTAAACACTAAATGGTGGATTATAGTACCATCAGTGTAGATGACAACTCTCAAAACCTACACAGTAGATCACACAATTGTCAGCAACCCCTGCAACATTGTGTGTGCGCGCGCGCGCGCGCGCGCGAGTTCATTGCCCAATCATTGCAACATATTAGGTAAAGTTTCAATATTGGTCTTGTAGCCGTCAGCATTTCATCACTGTGGGCCGATGCCCGAAATGCCTATAAACATGCACGCTGAACAGTTTTCCAGGATTTTTACTGAAAAAATAAATAAAAGCTACATCCAGATCGTGGCTATGAATCAACTGTAAAATATTAAATGCACTACGACCAGCGCTTTCCTTGGGATTCTAGCATTCTTTTTCCCCCAAATGTCACAAGACCTACAGGCTGGAATATTGTCATGCATTTTATTTTACCTGCTTATATAGCAGTATTAATGTAGCACTGCTTTCAAATAATTCATTCCGCATCAGCATCAAGGTCCACATAGGGAACTTTGTAAAGGTTGTGAAGCCCAATCAGTATGTCTTTGGAGTGTGGGAGGAAACCAGAGAACACAGCGGAAATCCACGCAAACACGGGGAGAACATACAAACTCTTTGAAGATGTTGTGCTTGGTGAGATATTATTATAGCGCCATTTATTCCATGGTGCTGTACATGTGAGAAGGGATAAAAATAATAAAAACAAGTACAATAATCTTAAACAATACAAGTCACGACTGGTACAGGAGGAGAGAGGACCCTGCCCGCGAGGGCTCACAGTCTACAAGGGTATGATACAACAATGCTAACCACTGAGCCACAACACTACCCTCACAAACTTCACTATTACAAAAAAGTGAACAAAGTAAATGCTTGGAAAAACTTGAAAAAAAAATTACCTGTGAAAAAACTATCCCTTCCAACATCAACCATGCTCATGGCTTTGTTAAATATCTGTCTATGGTTTACATGGTGAAAGGGGAGTAACTCTATCTCCCTCGAGATCAAACAATGAGCCCTATAGAAATTATCTTTCCACAAACATCTGTTTGGCGACACCTCTATACATTTAGATCCAGGGTCCGGTTAGCATTCATCCCGTGTGCATGACCACCTAAAAGTGGGCCAACCTGTAGGTTTATTCAGAGGCACAGGGGAGTAAGTAGCGATGAGTGGATGTGCTCAGATAAGGTGTTATCTGAGCATGCTCAAGTGTTAACAGGGTGTCTTCGGCGTGCTCGAAAAACACATTCGAGTCCCCGCTGCTGCGTGTCTCGCGGCTGTTCGCAGATAGCTGCAACACATGCAGGGATTGCCCGTTTGTTAGCCAATCTCCGCATGTATTGGAGGCTGTCAAACAATCGCGAGACACGCATCAGCGGGGACTCAAACATTTTTGCGAGCACGCCGAAGACACTTCGTTAGTACTTGAGCATGCTCAGATAACACCTTATCCCAGCACTTTCACTCATTACTAGGAGTAAGCAATTGCCAGACACCTATGACAGCTGCTGATCCCTCACGGGGAACAAAGAATATAGACAAATTTCAAAAAATCAACAGGTTCAGCAGACTAGAATTTGTATGACCTGCTATATGGACAAATACAGTCACCTTTACAAGTGGGGTTAGATCATGTAAGCCGTTCTTCCTATCTGCTGCAGGCTCTAGGAGTGACCGTGCACACGCATGGCGCTTACATGTCGTACTGCAACGCAGCTCCTCGCAAGCACAAGAATGCTCTTCCAATGGCAGAGCAAGTAACAATGTTTTGCTGTTGTTCTGGCCTTAGGGATAACCACGCACCTCTGGCTGCTCAATCAGAGTTTCATCCTTGGCCCCAAGGTCAAGTGGCAGAATTTGGTTTTCTATGGGAAGACACAAGGTACAGCACTCTCCTACAAACACGACGACCTTGGCTCTATGGAAACCGCACCGAAATTACAATCAAGGGACAATACCTACAACTATTAAAAAATATATAACCTAAAAATAATAGAGCATTAAAGATCATCCTTTAATTAGTAATGATGTTGACAAGTAACGCATAAGCCCTCAATCACATTTACATATATTATCTCCCATGGAGTAAATGGCGCAGAAGACAAAAAAAACACTAAGGCTAAGTGCACACGAAGCAGAAAATTTCTGCTGAAAAACCTGACTCCCTTCCCAGAAATCGCATATTTTTTCTGCGCGGTTTCCCGTGCGTTTTCAAAACACATAGAAAGCGCCAGAAATGTGGAAAAATCCGCGAAATTAATGAGCATGCTGCGTTTTTTACCGCGATGCGGGTTTTTTTGCTGTAAAAAACGCATCAGTATGCACAAAAAGTGCAAAATGCATAGAAATTAATGGGAAGCTTATTTTTAGCGGTTTTATTGGAAAAACCGCTAAAAATACAGCTAAAAAACGCTGCCTAAGGATGTGATCACACTGTCGATACCCTGCACAGGGGTTTTCTCACACTGATTTTTTTCTTTTACTAATATCTGTAAAGCGCTGTGGAATATGATGGCGCTATACAAGTAAACATAGCGCGTCTCATTTAAAGCTATATACTGTATTCGCCCTTCCCCACAGAACCATGGCCATTTGAGGGGAGGGGGAAGGATACAGTGACTACATGTACCTGTAGTTCATCATGGGACCAATAATATTTTTCAATTACCTTAAAAATATCACTTAACAGTAGGTAAGATTGCCCCCGCTATTTGTCGGTCTGTATGTTTGGATTGCATGCATATTCCTGAAACAAGCCATCTTGTAGGAAGCCGGCCGAGAACACAGATAATCTTGGGGTTTCTTTTTCTTAGGAACTAGCTGAGAAGGGCTTCACTATCTGTATCCTACTGCTGAAAGGAGGTAGGGAGAGGCTTCTGCTGCAGCCATTTTTCTTATAACCTGACACTGGACAGTGAGGATAGAGAGGACAGAGCATGGCTTAACATTTGGGTTGCCAAGAAAGCAAGTTTACATTTTTCATAGTTCTAATTGCAATAGGAGAAAAAAAAAATAGCAAGAAAGGAAAGCTGGAATAGTGCTTTCATGTATTTTCTGTTTAGTGTTCCTTCAATTGACATAACAGGAATATACTTTGAAAAGAAATGTGGAAAAGAAACACATGCGTGAATGAGGCTGCCGGCTAGGACACGGCCATAGGGCTATGTGCACACGTTGCAGATTCACCTGCGTTTTTCCCCGCGCGGTACCGCAGGTAAAGTGACCTGCGGTTTGGTCTGCGGTTTTGCCCTGCGGTTTCACACCTCTACTATGTTAAAGGTGTGAAACCGCTGCGGAAACCGCCCAAACAATTGACATGCTGCGGTTTGTAAACCGCAGCAAAACCGCGCGGAAAAAACTGCACCGTGAGCACAGCGTTTTTGAAAACCCATAGGGTTTCATTGTACAGTACTTGGTCTGCGGAACTGCTGCGTTTCCGCAGGGCCAAAACCGCTGCCGAAACGCAGCAGAATCCGCACCGTGTGCACATAGCCTTAAGTGACAAACTGAAGGAAGTGTACCATGAAATCAGGGCTCCATCCTCTTCAGTCTTATTGAAGGGGCACATGGGACAAACGACTCGCACCGATTAGAAAGTTATAGGAGTAATTCATTAAGCATTTCATACACACATGGTTTCAAAAGTACAACATAAGTACCATCTTTATAGACATCGGTTGGTGATGTTAATTTTTCAATCCAAGATAAGCCAAAATCTGCTGTTTGGTCATCTACACTCTTAATGTGTGCGGACAGCTTTAGTCATTCTTATAGTACATTAACACAGTTTATCAACCAAATACCGGCAATCAGTCATGTCTTTACAAGGCAGCCCGAAAAATGGATGGAACATTCCTGCAATCGCCCCTCAAAATTGCATTCGACAGGCATTATTTGCAATATTGACTCTGAATAGTCTTCACTTAAGGCCGGGATCACACATGCAAGAAACTCGGGCGAGTCTCGTATCTTAATACCCGGCACTGCCGCCGGCACTCTGGACTCTGGAGCGGAGCATGCAGCTGCAGAGAAATACATGCAGCCGCACGCTCCTCTCCCGAGTGCCAGCGGCAGTGCCGGGTATTAAGATACGATACTCGCCCGAGTTTCTCGCATGTCTGATCCTGGCCTAAGGCTTGTGCACAATGCTGTATTTTAGGTCTGCGTGCGATCTAACAAAACATCGGCTGAAACTCAGAAAAATTTTAGTTTATGGGGCCGTGCATGTGTCTGATTATTTCCTCAGACAGAGCCTGTCCAAAGGAAATAAATTGCTGCACGAGTATGATCTCTGATATTTGGATCCATGCAAATCAAAGAGTCCAAAGAAATCACCGAACGGCACTCAGATGACACCTGAGTGCAGTCCAATTGCTGTGAACTGACAGAATGGAGAATTTTTTTTCCCCTCATCGGAGACACTCTGATCACACCCTAATCAGAGTGTGATTTGCATACAATCGACCAGATGCGAGTTAGATAGTAGTAAAGACTATTGTACAAGTTAAAAAGAGAAAATACAAACATTAATTTAGGTTTCCCCCTTGAAAAGGACTAGAAGTCCATTAGAGGCAGAGAATATAAAATGCAAGCTTGAAGAAAAGAAGAAAAACATAATGGAGTCAAATGGCCTTCACAGTCAGTGTAAGAGCAACAAAGGCCTGGCACTCCCTGTGAACACAGCACTAAGCCAAAAGCACATCGGGAGAACACTGGACGTCTGGCAGCTTCCCAGCAATTAAAATGTAGTACCCAATAATTCAATATGACCATTAAAGCCGCACCTTTCTGAACACAGTCCAACTAGAGACAATGCTTATTTCACATATCTGTTCATTAAACCTAAAAACAAAGGACAAAAATCAATAAGGAACAGTGAGCTATTACTAGCCAAACGGAGACGAGAGCATAGATGCCGAGCAGCATCCTGGATAAGCACCGGCAGATCCATGCATGTCACCCTAGCCTGAAAATCACCAGTGGCTTCTGCCAGGAGACTGGGAGAAGCCTGATCTTTATCTCTGACCCCCGCTGATGGTTTGATTGCATTAATGGCTCCTAGATGGGGAAGAAGCAGCATTAAACCACAAAGCTGAATGCGGAGCTGTACGCTGCTCTCTATTCCTCAGACATAGATCTCATTAACCAAACATGACAGCTATGATGAAGAATCGTGCAGTCTGGAGGGGACGCGGCCATTTACGCAGCTCTGTTGAATTAAAAAAGGTTACATAGTTTATGTATTTCTCATTGGGTCATCATCCCTTTAGGAAGTAAAATATTTACTGTTGAAATAATCCCAAGGGAATAATAAAGAAATATTTACAGAAGAGTTTGCATGACGTCGTCATTCCGCACCAGGGATCATGTTCTACATATCTCTCCCAGCATCGGGACATGATCTCCAGCCACATACATGGATACACAGGCCAGGGGCGGCCGTCCTTCGGTGTACGTCAGCTCAGTCACATTATAATGGAGGACACGGAATGACGCACAATAATCATCACATAACTTCTATACCTCCCCGCTAATCAGGTATAGCAACTTATACAGACCTTGTAAATCTCACTGTAACGACCGCCATCTGTGGTTTTGGCGGATAGCACTTGGCCATCCAAGACTATGGGTCTGTGAAAAGAATCAGACCGCACATGGACTGATATAATGGAGAGGGTGGAGAAATTTTTTTTTGTCTCCACCTCCAAGAAAATTGGATCCCCCTGTAATAACAGTCTATAATCAGCGAAATTGGACAGTTTTAGGCGATGTTCACAAGTTGCGTTTTGCAGCGGCTTTTATGCCAATTTTAAGTTGCTTACAAAAAGCAGATTTTGCTTACTTTTTCTGGGGGGTTTTTAACAGATTTTGTCAGGGTACACTTATCTCTTGTGCATGCTGATGAAGTTTAGTGCACGAAAGAAAAAAATCTGATTCAACTTCATCAGGGCACCTAAAACGCAGCAAAACCTTATACCTGCATTTTTTGCAGCGTTTTTGCACTACCCATTGCGTCTCCCGGGTGAAAAACGCTGAAAAAAGTGACATGCCGCATTTTGAAAAAAAATGCAGCTCTTTGCCAAAAGAGTCAGGAAAAAAAAAAAAAGGTTGTGATTGAGATTTCTGAAATCTCGGACTTTGCTGGTACCGTGAAATGCAGCTGAAAAATTGCATTAAAAAAAAAGGTGCAAAAAAAAAAAGTAACACGTAAACAAAGTTTTATTTGAGATTGAGAAAAACCAGTTGTGTGACCCTAGCCAACACAAGGGCTTGGACCACCAGTGGTCTGTGGAGTCAGTAAGTCAAGGTCCTGACTTCAGAGGCGCTGAATCCTTCATAAATGTCAATAATTAATAATGTTTACTGTAGTAAAAAATGGCAACATCACTATTTTATTTGTATATAAATAAATAGGGGCCTTAGTTTGACGGAACATAAAGTTATAGCAACATTTATAAAATCCTATTAAAGCTAATTAATCATAATTAATAATTAAAGCTGGAGTCTAATTTGGTCCATTTCTACAGGTAAGGGAGATTTGTGGATGATCCGCACTGCTGGTGAACAATGTAAGAGATCCAAGCCCAGAAAAGTGGTAATGGCGGTTCCTTTATTTAGTTGACAGGTTTCACAGTACTACAGACTTCAGGACGAAAAACCTGATGAAGACGTCTGCAGTACGTCGCATCGCGTCGACTTGGATCTATTACATTGTTCACCAGCAGCAGAGATCATGCACAAATCTTCCTTAGGTCTGATGACCTGTTGGACCTCGAGCAGCCGGATCTATATGTTATGAAAATGTTGTGTATACACACCTAAATCAGGTTAGCATAACCTTTGTCTATAACTATTCTTCACTTATCTGAAATATTTACTTCCATTACTTGCACAATGTATACAGCAGACACAACCTTGGCTATTATGGAAATTGATTCAGCATAATTACTAAACTGGACTAAAGTGGAATGAATTTTGCTTACAGAGTAAATGGGATGTAGAATTTTGTAGATAAGAACGATCATTCTGTACACGCCGCCAGCTTACAATCGCCAAACAGTAGATACAATGTGCTCAGTAACAGAACGGCCAACAATAAAAAGCCGATGTTTGATAAATTTCCCTAATAACTGCATTTTTCCAAGTGATTACATCTTGGTAGCACTGAGCCTAACAATTCTCATTATTAAGCCTAGTTTTCGGATGAGACATCATTACATCCTAAATAAAAGGAAACGGCACGGTCTGTGCACAAAGAAACCGGCCCAGTCCCATTCACTGGTAACTACGACACGCGCTTGCATCTGGCTACTGCATTAATGAGGAGCATATACTGTAGCTGCGGATGACATGAGTACTAGCAAAAATCAGCACACATACTCTGAATGTCCCTTTACATGTGTGATGTCAGTCCAGGTAATAATAGTCTCCAACCTGGGGATTTCAAGCTATATAAAACTGCTAACAGGATGATGGGAGTTGTAGTTTCCTAACAGCAAAGAGCCACAGAGTGGAGACCATTGTATGAGACGATCCCGTTGTGTGTGTGTTGAGAGAAGCAGATACAGAGCAGTCGTTTGCACACTTTCTGTTCCTCTTGCTGTAACCTTTGGTATAGACGAGTACAGAACACATTAAATGCAAAGACATCAAATCAGGCAGAAGCAAAATGCATTCTAAATACGGATTCACAATCTCTTCCCTACGCCCACTGCCTCCCCGATGGGCAAAATACTAACAAATGACTCCAATTGATGCCTTTTCTCCAATCTCACACACAGACTGATCTCTGCCAGAAATAGAAGATTCGTCAAACATCCCAGATGAACAACAGCAAGAACAAAAGGTGCAACAAAGCGAAGGGGTGGGAACCTGTTCACTTCGGCTACCCCACCAAATGCACTTCTAATTTACATAGCGATGCAACATGGATGATAGAAACATCACCCAGCTTTCCCAGAATCGGAATGGCAGCTCAGAGTTATTATTCATCATGTCTGGATTACAAAAGTCTACAGGACATATCACAGCAGCCACAATGGTTGATGAACGGCTTCTCCGGAAAACATCCAACTACAAATAAGAAGAAGTCAACTCAACAATCACAAATACAAATTCATTTTCAGCTAAAGTGGAGTGATAGAGACCATCGCCATATACTGAATTTACAAATTATTTTATTCTCTGTGACTGGTATTTTGGTCCATTTATCTGCATGGGGGGGGGGGGGGGGGTGTTGGTGTGTCTGCAAACTCCAGTCACATGAACCAGTAGTAGACACTTCAGCAACATGTGCACGAGACCCTAATGCTGTGTTCCCCCAACAGGTCATGTTTTCAGGATTCCCTAGTGTTAAGCCCACGTCACACACAGCGATATCGCTGTGTGTGACACCTACCAGTGACCGGCCCCCCTGCCGGGTATCGCTGATCGTCCTGGAATGGCAAGGACATTTTTTTTTTGATCGCTGGTCTCCCTCTGGCCAGCACGCATCGCTGCGCGTGGCAGGCAGGAGACCAGCGATCTGGCGCTGGTAACCAAGGTACACATTGGGTTTCTAAGTGCCACGTGCCGCTTAGAAACCCGATGTGTACCTTGGTTACCAGCTCCCTGCACCAACGCGCTGGTAACTAAGCGACGTGCGCGCTTGTTACCCGCGTGTCAATGGTGCTGATCGCTGGTGAAGCTGCCTGTTTGGCAGCTCACCAGCAATCATGTAGCGATGCACCAGCGATCCTGACAAGGTCATATCATTGTCGGGATCGCTGGTGCGTCGCTATGTGTGACGGGACCCTTACACAGGTGATGCAGTTATCACCTGGGCAATACTAAGGAAATCCTAAAAACATGACCTGTTGGTGGCTCTTGAGGTAAGGATTTGGGGGAACACTGCCCAAATGTATAACATAGGCTTATAAATGGCTAGTTCAACTGCAATTTAGCAGCCATAATGCCAATCTTTGTCTTTACATCAGTAATCCGTGATTCATACTAATAATGGCAATCTTCTATTAAGGCCCCGTCACACTAAACGATGTCCCAGCGATCCCACCAACGATCCGACAAGATGTGATCGCTGGGACATCGTTAGACAGCCCCAGCGATCAGGACCAGCGACGCTGGACGCTGGTTTCTAATGTAAACGTCGGGTATCCAGGAGCCGCGCAGCTCCTGGATACCCGACGTTTACATTAGCAGCCAGCATCGCTGATCACTGGTCTCTCGCTGCCACACGCAGCGATGCACGCTGGGCAGCGGGAGACCAGTGATCGAAAAATGGCCCAGGCCGCTCGAGCACGATCAGCGATAACCGGCAGGGGGGCCGGTCGCTGATCCCCGTCACACACTGCGATATCGCTGTGTGTGACGGGGCCTTTAGTCTTCAACTTTAGCATGCTGGGAGTTGTAGTGTTGCATTAGCAGGGAAGGCATTGGATGGAGGTCCCTTATCGGGATCAATGGTGTTTGCTTGAGCAGTGGCAAATCTGAGCAATTTGTGCAGCATGATGGCAGAGTTTCATTTACTTATACATAATGCATTTACATTTTTTAAACCTTTTTTTTTTTTTATATATATTTTACAACTTGCTTTATTGCCAAGCAGCCATGGTTTTAATGTATGGGGTGAGCAGGCATGTGAATATCACATAACCCGGTAGTGACCACAATATCTAGGTGCAAATCACAGATGAACTGGGAAAAGCAGCAATGTGGTTGGTAAGTAAATATTTGGCAATAACGTATAACTGCACAGATAAACAAATGACTCTACTAGTACATATACAACAGTTCATTAGAGGTGACTTGTCAGGTATGATCAGCAGTGTCATCGGTATACAAAAACAACCTCTCCGAGCCTCCCGTCAATTCTCCAGCTGTGATAAAGCTCTAACTGAAATCTTCATTCTGACGTGCGACACGTGGCCAGACAGGATTTAAGAACCTGTAGGCCCACTTATGGGCCACGCTGCTCTCTAGGCTGAGGCTTTTAAGAAAGTGCTGATTCAGCAAAGCAAGCACAAAGCAGATGCCCCTGGCAGGAGGGCGCAGGCAGCGAGCCGTCACACCTCTCCTGCATACATTGGACGATTAGGTGCTTGGATAATCGGATTGCTCCTAATCTCGACCTGTCCTTCTCACTGTCATTAATTACATTACACCTCTGCCATGAGCTAGTTTTCCAGCACGTTGTAAGCTAAGGTAAGCAAATTATTTTTGTTTTAATACTAATACTGAGGACAGAGGTAAGTTTTTGAAGAAATCTAATGAGCCGTGCCAGAATAGCTCGAGCTGGATAAATCCGATCCCTAACCTGACCATTCATCTCATGGAAGGCAGGGAAAAAGACAATGGCTATTTGTTCATTGATCTGCATGGAAAATTCTCTCCAAAGGTGTATCCGCAGATCACAAGATATCAGTCAGATCTGCAGACTACACATAGTCACTGACAACAGGTGCACGAGATGCTGCATGGTACAATATGACCTACAGTCAGTCCATAGGGATAAACTTCCTGTACCACATGCTATAAGACGCCTCGCCTCCCAGAATTGGGGTCATGTTATTACAGTACAATCAGGCACCACTTCTCAGAATTGGGCTCCTTCTAATCTGCCGCCCTGGACAATTCTCATATATCAGAGATGAGGGCAATAGTCACAGTTCACCATCCACCTCATTAGGCTGCATTAGACACAAGCCTTTATATACAATTATACTATCACAGATTGAGGTTTAGGATACTGAACATTCAGATAAGTGATCCCATCTCTAGCTTTCATGGTTTCTACTGCAGAACTACAACAATCAGAATGTCCAGCACACTGCGAGTTGTAGTTCCACAACAGCTTTGCAGCACTAGGTTAGATAGGTGAAATTAAACAAATACAGGCAATAGAGAACATCACAAGGTGCTCACACCTCATATAGGAGACAGTACAGAGCGACGCACAAAGCATGGTACAGTGATACACACACCTCATACTCAATGTACTGCTCCCTCCACTATATTAAACAGACTCAAGAAAAACTGCACCCAATTACATATTCAAAAGAATCATTACAGATTTAGAATAAACCATAATTATAATAATTAATGCACACATGGATACATAATAAAGGACAAATCGGAAACTATAAATGAAAACAACGCACAAAGCCCGAAATGATGTCCGATAAGGAGCAAATTTATTAAGAAAATATTAAAACAAATGAAAAGGGAGGGGAAGGATCCAATGCCAAAATAGGGGCACAACACAGGGCACGCTAGAGTAAATCAATAAAAACTAGACAATGCATCAATTTATATATAGTACATGAGGTACCAGTACATAAAAAATATATGTATGTGCTAAAGTAAACTGTAAAAAATAGCTAATAATAAAGTGCAAGTGCGTGCAATTCAGTACCAATGCAACACTAGCTTATCACAGATAACAAGGAGCACGTCCTTCTATTAAATCATTATAAGGAACTGAAAGTGCAAGTGCATACAAATTCAATACCAGTGAATCACTGACAAACACTCATAATAAAGGACCCGGTCCATCTAATAGATCATTATAAAATATTTTAAAGGAGAAGTATATCATATAAAGAGGCTAAAGTAAATAGCAAAGGGACAATGAGCATCTGCCGGAACTTAATAAGCTGCGTCAAATGGGCAACTGGAAGGCGAAAGGAGTGAGATATGTGTGCCAGCTGCAGAGTGGAACGGACCTGAAGACCTTTGAGACATTGAGAGAGGAATGTGATTTGCCTTCGGTATGGGGGTTTCAATACTTTATGCTTCGACATGCTTGGAGAGCACAGTGTAGATTGGGA